>NC_061109.1:113030683-113070553 GCF_015104395.2 Macrobrachium nipponense
CTGAGCTGCATAAACAAAATACATTATTATTACATCAGCTGCAAAGATAGTTAATGAAATGGCTGAAACTGTTTTCAATAACTATCCTAGTTGACCTAAGAGCAGTTTTTGCTAAAACACATTGAAGGTCGGCATCTAACATTCATTCGAGTGCCATGGGGAGCGCGTACCCCCTGACAGACCATTGGCGTATACCCACTGTACTATACGCTTTAGTACAGGTTGAAAACCCCTGCTCTAGATGAACCATTTAGCAATGGATAGTTTATTGCCTCCTTTTGAACCTATTTCAGTATTATTCCAAAGAAGTCTAAATTGACGGAATGGCAGGAAATTGATTACTACAGAAGATCTGGTTTTCTTTGAGAGAAGATGCTATCTCAAGCTTCCAAAATAACTTATCCAGCTTCCTCGGGTTCAAGTCTTATAGATATGCAAATACCCCACAGATGTTCATATTCAGGTTCTACTATTCACCTTTATCTTATTCCAAAATGGACTTCATTCAGATCCCACTCTTTTCCTCTTTTAAGAATCCCAGGCAAGTGTTCGAAATTCGGAATAAACTGGAAATTAATTGGATGGTCATATACGGTGTTTACCCAATCAGTTTATGTCCATTGACCTGGGAAAACCAAATTATATAACAATCTGTATAGCTGTTCTAGTCATACGGGATATTTGAGTCAAATCACACAGGGGATTATTTGTGCAATAAAGTCGAAAAATATCCATTAAGGCTATAAAATCATTACGAACATTCTCTAGAACCAATAATATATATATATATATATATATATATATATATATATATATATATATATATTCTTTTCATTTCTTTTTATTGTCTGTATGCGTGTGTCTAAATTATGCCCGTGCGAGTGTGAAGCAACAAAGAGAACGCAAATCTCAACATTCCGTAGGTAGGACGGACCAACTGCTAAAAGAAAAAAAAAAAAAAATACAGACTTTACCTTGAACGAAGCATCCCACGTAAACACCACTGAGGAAACACGACCCTAAAGACTTCATGATGACGTAGAACAAGAACACCGGAGCCACGGTCGATGCCAAACAGCTGATCAAGGACAACAGGACGCAGGCCAGGATGACGGGTCGACGGCCAAATCTGTAAATGAGAAATGAAATCGGAGCCGTAGAATTTACGCTACAAAGTCAAGCACTAAGGCAAATTTTTCTTCCGCAATTCAGCGCTAAAGAGGGTGTACGGAAGTTGGAGTGGTTAACAGCGAGAAATGAAGAAAGGAAACTGGAATAAAGGTTAAATAAAAGGATAACAAGATCTATACTCTCTTTTCCTAAAGAGGAAATATCTGACGGTTCTGACCATTTCAAGAGGTTTATTATTATTATGAATGATTATTATTATTATTATTGCTAATCAAATAATCCACTTGTACTTACCTGTCCAAGAAGTAGCCGAACACCAAAGAGCTAACGAGCGCACCAGCTTGCGTTGCTGCTTGAGTGGTTGAATAGAGAGCCCGTCTCTCACACACCAAGTCCCACTGCAG
Organism: Macrobrachium nipponense; assembly: GCF_015104395.2. Classification (NCBI taxonomy): domain Eukaryota; kingdom Metazoa; phylum Arthropoda; class Malacostraca; order Decapoda; family Palaemonidae; genus Macrobrachium; species Macrobrachium nipponense. The sequence continues at coordinate 113,032,219 of NC_061109.1, forward strand.
TGAAGAACAATGGTGTCGTTATTTCCAAGATATGTAGAATATACCTTGGTTATTTCACGCACGCTTTCTGGGCTACATATCTCTCAGTCGTGCTCAAGGATGGTTCACTCTTAACTGAGTATCATCGTAAACTTTAACATTTCTTTCCATTTTCCTCCACCAAATATTGCTCATCAATGTTATCTCGGTGCAGCCGTCTCTGAAGTGTTAAAGATGTCATGGTTTGTGATGTATTTACTTTAACTGATTCTGGTCTATATTCCGTCGCAAGTTAGTTGTGAAGTGTACGGCTGTAGGGATCTCCGTTTTTCTCTCTCTCTCCGACTCTAAAGACAGACAGACAGACACACACACACACAGACACACACACACACACACACACACACACACACACATATATATATATATATATTTTTATATATATATATATATATACACTACCTTTATTTATATATTCATAACTTTCCGAATTTTCGTGATTCAGTTATAGTACATATAATAAACACACACACATATACATAATGTGTGTGTATTTATATATATGTATAACTGAATCACGAAAATTTGGAACGTTATGAATAGATAAATAAAGGTAGCATATATATATATATATATATATATATATATATATATATATACATATATATATATATATATATATATATATATGATTATAATCACTTTAGCACGTGATTCGTTTATCACACACACTCCACAGGTGAAACATAAGAGACAGGGTGTAGGTCCTGACCGGTTTCGGCTTTATTTTCAAGCCACTGACAAAGGACTGATACATAGTATTAGAAGTCACAAGTATATATACTACAGAGACAGTACTGACGAACATATACACAACCGTTTGAGACTGCAGATCCACCCACAGGCAGGTGTCAAGGTAGGAGTGGCTTTCAAGAATCATCTGGCTAAAATTTACAGTAAATTCTCAAGGGATACTACCGATTAGAGAACCCACCGTAGGAGACAACAAGTCCACACTCAAGCCCATACAAACAAGGAACACCTGCGGTTTGGTTCTACGTGAATGGTTCGTATGAACAAGTGATAACCAAGATCATTGATAACTAAGTCCTTGTCAAAATTAGAAGACCAACCGTTCGGTGAAATACAACGAGCTATTTTGGGAAAACATATCAGTATTAAGACATTGGAAACTAAACAGAATTTTGAAGATTTATCGAGAAAAAGACGTCATTTTGAAGCTTCAGTACCATCGCATTGGAGAGATTCTCTGCAGGAATATTGTTATATGAATATGAGGAAGAAAGTGTATCAGAAGCTTAAACGTAAACATGACAACAAAATAAAACACCTAATCGAAAGAAGCCCTTGGACTACCACGCCAATCATGAATGTGTCGTCAATTTTATCAAACAAGCATCTGGATAGGGATGTAACCAGTGCTTTAGGCTATGGTTTAATTTTGCTGTATCAACTGGAAGTATAAATAGTGTAGAAATTACTAAAGGATTGTGCAACTTGGAAAATATGTGATTTAAACTAGTGAAGAGGTCAACATAATTAAGGGAGTGATTTATGGAAGTATGAAAAAGTCAGACACCAAAAATGTACCCAAAAGATTTATGGATGCCATCAATGAACTGAAAAAAGATAAAGATATACACATGACAAAAGCAGATAAATCAGGTGCCCTAGTAATTTTAAACAAAAATGAATATATAGAAAAAATGGAGTCTTTTGGGTGATAGAAGCACTTATAAAGAATTAAATAAGAACGATAGACAGTGTGAATAAAAAAGTGATAATCTGTTAAAGGGTTTACGAAGCCTTATAAAGAAGGTGTGTGTGACCTCTCCATCGCTACGTATATGTATGGTACGATAAAAACCCATAAAACAAACTTCCTGCCAGACCAATTATCAGCTCAGTGGGGTTCTGCATCTTATAAATTAGCGAAGTATTTAGTGATATCCTTAACCCATTAGTAGGTAACATCTCTAATGCCAATATTAAGAATAGTGTGGACTTGATAGATAAACTAAATAGTGTACAAGTTAATAGTGAATCGAAACTTGTGAGCTTGATGTAGTATCTCTATTCACAAAAGTGCCTATTGATGATCTATTGGAGTTTCTATCGGAATTATTAGAAAACAAACAGCTGGATATTCCATTTTCTAAAAGCACCTTAATTGAACTGATCAAATTATGTGTAAAAGACTGTAAATTTGAATTCAATGGAAAATTCTACTCACAAAATTTTGGTATGGCAATGGGAAACCCTCTGTCCCAGTGCTAAGTAACTTATATATGGAATTTTTTGAAAAGAAAATTTTAAACAATATAATTCCACGCAATGTACCTTGGTTTAGATATGTTGACGACATAATTTGTGTATGGCCAGGGAACGAAGATGTAAATAACTTTTTTACCAGGCTAAATCAATTAGTACCATCAATTAAATTTACTATGGAAATGGAAAAGGATGGATGCCTACCCTTTTTGGATGTCCTCATACGGAGAAAGAGTAGTGGGTTTAAATATAGTGTTTACAGAAAGCCTGCTAATATTTCTTCCTATGTACATTTCTATTCTGGACAAATCAATAAGGTTAAAAGATCAGTGTTTGCATCTATGTTTCTAAGAGCACTACGGGTATGTAGCCCAGAATATAAAGATGAGGAGATAGATAAGATTCGGAATACAGGCAAGAAACTGAAATATCCAGATAATATACTAAACAATACATTAGAAGCGGCAAAAAAGACCATGTATCAAAACCAAAAAGAACCTTACAGTAACAAAAATTTGCTTGTACTACCTTATAATAATAATAATATGAAAGATATCCCACATCTCCTAAGAATGTTTTGATGTTAATGTAGTTTTAAAAACATTATTAAGAACTCACCCCCGACAATGCTAAAGGATGTGTATATAAAATTCCATGTAAGTCTTATGACAACTTTTACATGGTCAACGGGGAAAGCACTGAAAAAAGAATAGAACAACATAAACAATGTGTGAGATATGCACAGGGAAATAGTGGTATATTTGTACATGTTAGTGAGAACAATCATGCTATTAACTGGGAAGGGGCAAAAAAGCTGGTGTGTTCTAATAATGCATTGGAAAGGAAATATCATTGAATCTAGTTTTATAAAAGAAAGTTACAACAATATATGAACATCAGTCAAGGAATGTATAAACTTGATCCTTTAATATCAAAAGAAATTTGTAAACTGTTTAAATTTTAAGGTAGGCTGTAGAGATGTATGGAAATAGGATTATATTTGTAAACACAGTAAAGGGGGCAGTAGTGGTAATGAGATGTCCAACCCCGCCTCCCTGACACCTGTCAGGAGTGGACCTGTTGTCTCCTACGGTGGGTATCCTAATCGGTAGTATCCCTCGAGAATTTACTGTAAATTTTAGCCAGATAATTTTTGAAAGCCACTCCAACCAATGTTCGTCAGTACTGTCTCTGTAGTATATATACTTGTGACTTCTAATACTATGTATCAGGCCATTGTCAATGGCTTGAAAATAAAGCCGAAACCGGTCAGGACCTACACCCTGTCTCTTATGTTTCACCTGTTGATATATATGTGTCATATATATATATATATATATATATATATATATATATATATATATGTAAGTGTTTACATAATAAAAATATGGAATGTTAGTCCATATATATAAAAGACTAAAACTAAAGAGGTCAACCAGATTGCTTGCAGGAATGTGATCAGACTAAAGACGCTAAAGATGACGTATACAATAAAAGTAGGCTAAGATAACATGCCGTCACCTGTAGTCATTCAATTGTTTATAAACATTAGTCCAAGCTTCCTGCTTGAGACAAACACCGTGACCTATAGCTCAAGCGGCCTACGTGATCTGTAGCGTGTCTCATTTTGATTGTATGTTCGTATGAAACTATGTCATCTGATAGTATGTTCATATGTTCGAGCTACTATCTGCTCCTCATAACTTGTAACAGAGATGTAGAACAGAGCAGAACAGAGTTAGCTATCGTCATTAGAAGACCTGTACCTCTTTACCTAAGCTTTATCATGTAGAGGAATAGGATTAGCCATCATCATTGGCAGAAGCGATCAAGCTATCGTTATTAGAAGACTTGTACAATCATACCTGATCTTCACCATGTAAAACTTCAGAAGAATATATATATTTTATACTTCGTGTTTTCTACAAGAACCTCCTCACCGAATCATCATGAGTTTAACACATCGTCGTCATAAACAAGAAGATAATCCCGACTTCGTAAGTGATCTACAAACCCCAAGACACTCCATTGAAGATGGAAGTGCAATACCAACCGACTTAGCGTAAGATTATCGCAAGTCTAACATTACCTCATAGGGCGCCTTATCATACAAGGCACAAGCCCTAAAAGTGGTGGCAAGCGTACCAGAAGGACTCTACAACTTCTCCGAAGAAAAATCAGAATAATGAACATGTATCGCATCAGAAGTATCATATAAGAACTCTTCAACGACGACGAAAGCAGCAGATTCTTCAAGCAACCTAGTATCATCGTTTAGTGAATAACTTCAAGAAACAAAACCGACGTGTCCTTTTCCTACGGCAACGCAAGCTTCGTCTCTCATTAGAATCATTCAAGAAAACATCGTTAGTGAGCGTTTCCGGCACTTCAAGAAACAAACCCAACGCGTCTGCAGCATCGGATCTTTTCAAGGCTCGAATCATCGAAACAACGCGCACGGGGAAACTGAAGCCAAACCAGGTCATCCGCTAAATAGAGAAGGAGGACCAAGGCCGTGTGTCGTTATCGGAAACACCGTGACTTCCCACAAAAGCAAGCTAAGTACAATTTTTATTCATTTGGAGTAACTTTGAGTGTTTTCCTTGCAGGTCGAATTTCGTTATTCCTGTGGGCTGAAGTTACGAGACATTCTTAATCTTACTTTTTTACAGAAATTATCTACATCATTGAGATTTCGCTACTGCGAGTTTTTATCTTTGGAGTGTCTGTTTCCAGAAGTTCTACTGAAATATCATAATCATATACTATGTTAATTTTATCATTTTGGGTGATTATTAATCCCTTACGTAACAAATCATATTAAACAGTGAATATGCGTTTACGCAGTGGACGTCTGTATTTATACAGATGCATGGATAGGGTCGTTAAGCACCGTAGTGATTAGAAAACACACAAAAAACAAGTGGAACACCCGTACAAATCTATATAAATTAGAGGAACACCATTTCGGGTCATGACAATAAATGCTCCTTTGCAAAGTCCCGATCGCAGTTTTAGCCTTGAGTTTTTTGAGTTATATAAAATATTGAACCTCAATGACTCAACTTAACTTTAAAAATATGGCTGGATTGCAAGGAATAACATGTCTGCAAAAAACTTTCATCAGGTCTAAATGCGCTGACCAGGATCCCTCACTATTTCAAATTTTAGCAAAGAATGAAGTACAAAACAGTTAATATTGAATGCAGTAGTGATAACTTGTCTTGATAGTATCGCTCAGTTCCTAATAGTTCTTCATTCATTGCTTTATACGTAACCAGCAACATAATGCTAAAAACACACAATACGTTGCCGATGGTAATAAAGAGAGGGATCCTAATTATTACAAAAAGAAATAGGTAAACAGTAGCCCTTTCAGAAACAAAACAAATCGTGCTTAAGCACTTGGGTACTATGTCATCCAGTCAAGCGGTCAAGGTTAGTTAAATCTGCCGAGTGTTCAAAGCATAGCAAATTCCACACAATAAGCGACTCTAGCAGAGTGGGGAAAAGCGATGTTGGTTCATACATGCCAATATCTTTTTGAATTAAAAAGGGTTTTCCTATGAAACACACGACCGTATAAAGTAATCAGAGCAGGTTTTCGTTTTTTTTTAATACGTAAGTTATTATAAGTAGTGGTGGATAAAGCCCGATTGTACGCGCCGTAAAAATTAGAATATCTTGTTTATTCCTTTAGTACACGTAATAGCCTGTATTTACGGACTCACCGTCTGTTGTTCGAACTTCCCTAATGAGAAAGTCCGGATAAGCGAGCGTTTACAGATACCTCTATAGTTATAAAAAACATTGATCTGTATCTAGTGTAATTGTAAGATATCCATCTAGGGATATACAAAATATTATCTTACATTCCTGCAAAATAAGGCGTGTTTATCAAAGGAAAATCCTACAAACCTTCAAACATATTAAAATCAGTTTGAACATAAAAGAGACAATTAATCAAATAATAACTTATATAAAGGAACTATACATTTGTCTCATAAATCGTAACATTGTTCAAATGACCCAACAGAATTCTCCACAACCGCAGTCGTAGTTTGCACGCAAAATCTCGAGAAGCATGCACCCTAGAATGTTTAGTGCGTGTAAAAAGACTTTGCTGGGAAATAATTTGAATCAATCCTTCCCGACACTCTGAATATAACGATTTCCGCGAACAAAGCCCTAGACACGGTTGACTAGAATCAACAAGTTAAATCTAGTGATCCACAAACGTATACATATCGTGGATACGGAAGTTATAAATATCGCATTTTTTATTGTTGCTAATTTTTAATCCCGCCCAACCAGTCGTAGATGAATCTCTCTGATAATCTATCTAAAGTAATATCCGTAAAGTCATTCAAGCAGAGTTGATTCAGCAGAAATTTTTTTTATTTTTTTCATCTTTACCTGAATACCAGGAAGTTTCTCCACTGGCGAGTGATCTCTGGAAAAACGGATGTAATTTAACACAAAACACGGTCTAAGGACAAACATAAAGCTATTTACGTACCTTCGTATAGATCTCAATGAAATTTCAAAATAGAGTAAATGACGAAGTTGAAAAATGTTAGTAATAGGAGTCATTAGGAAATCAAATAAGCCCATATAATTTTTCCCTCAAATGTCATGCCATAAAAGATCGGACTTGGCATATCTGCGTAGATTTCTGTCGCTTAAACAAGGAAACGACTCCCGATAGTTTCCAGTGCCATGTACCGAGCGACATCTTATCTCTGTTAGGTTAGAATAAATTTTTCACCAGCTTGGACTTACTTAAAAGCTTTTTACCTAAGTGATTGTACCTCATACACCGTTTTCAGCACACTCAGGGACATTATCAATTTTTTACGTATGCCTCCGGCTTACGTTGCGCCCCAATTTATATGGTTGGTCTTATAATCTTTTCTAAATACCTTAGAAGTACATTCACATAAACTAGAGCTAGTGCTACAGAGTCAAAGACAAATAATCTCAGAGTAAAATATCTAAATGTGAGTTTTTTTAAAAAACCGAACATGTTTATCTAGGTTTTATGTGTCTGGTCAAGGTCTTAAAGTAGTCCATGGTAAGGTGTCGGCTATTCATAACTTTCCGGTACCTATTAACGTAAAAGGGGGATACAGCACTTTTGCGCTGTAGTGGGTATTACAATCGTATGTAAATATGTAACTCTTCAATCATGACAGCTCCTTTAACAGATCTTACGAAGAAGAGCGTAGATTTATTATGGTCTAAAAAGCATCAACAGGCGTTCGATATCTTAAAAACGGAATAATGCAGCTCACCTAACTTAAAAATCCCTGATTTAAATAAGGATTTTTTTTTATTGCAACAGACGCCTCAGACCAAGGGGTAAGAGGGGTAATACATCAGTATATTGATAAACAGTTCTTTCCTATAGCTTTTTATTCACGTAAACTAAAGCCCTCTGAAGTAAATATACAGTAATAGGCAAGGAAGGGCTAGGTAATCTTTACTCACTAGTACATTTTAAGTTCATAATCTATGGCTATCCTGATAAAGTCCTTACCGAACATGAGTCCTTTACCGAGTTTTTCAAAGGCTTTAATCACAGTCCAAAAGGAACTCGGTGACAAATGATCATTCAGGTCTTTGGAGCCAAGATAAGATATCTACCTGGGAAAGCAATTATCATAGCTGACGCATTATCCCGCAAATCCCGCACCATACTGCAAAGAACCATTAATTAGACTAAAATATAGAAACATCCGTGCCTATTGTTAAAACCGTATCTAAACAAGAAAATTCCTTAACCCAAGAGATCGCGAGCATTGAATATCTGGGTTGGAGCGCAGAACTGTTACAAACCGAACAAAGCAAGAGTCAACAGACATAACCCAAACAATAAAACACTTCGACGGAAACAGAGTCAGCAGCAATAAACACCAAACAATAAACACTTCGAACGGAAACAGGGTCAGCGGCTAAGCAAAAACATAAACACTTCGAGCAGAAACCCTAAAGCAAAAGTATATTTAAAGTATGTGTATCAGAATAATGTAATCAAATGTAATATTATATGTAGGTCCGTGACGAGGAAAACCCGAAGAACACAGCAGATGACTAACGACCAGGTAGTAGTAATAATCTCTTTCATACCAATCGTCATAAACTGGTTGCATTCCGTCATCCAGGGTTCCCTACTATGTCACAGAAAGCCAAATCACTGTTTTACTGGCCTACAATGCTTACAGATATAAAAAGCACATAACTGATTGTAACACGTGTCATGAAAACAAGGGACACACTAAGACACCTGTCAGTTAAGGGCCTATCCTGTGCCAAATCAATCCTTGAAAGAATATACGTAGAATTATTAACAGAATTACGAGTCTGACAGAGGGAATGAACACTTCTTAGTGTTAATAGTTCCTTGACACGTTATATAGAATTAATAGCACTAAAAACAAACACCGCAATTGAGTGCGTTAGGAATATTTATGAGTGCTAAATCAGTAAACATGGAATTCAACACATGATAATCTGACTCGGGTGGTGTAAATCAATAATCTCCTTAACTCGCGTGTGAATTCCTTTCCATTAAGAAAACCAATAATATATTTTATCACCCAGAGTCAATCGGTTTGGTAGAATAACGGATAATTAAATAGGAAGTGTCAATGTCTTACGAGTTACAACTCGTGATATTGGATCCGAACTGGATTATAGCGGTTCTCGCGGTTTTAAATACCTTTATCATTCATATCTTGATACCGCAAGTAGCCTTATACGGTACGCCACTAGAACACTTTTCCACATATTCAAGCCAACCATTAATTTATCAAATATATATAAAAGAAATATATAAATAAATATAAAAAATAAAATAAATATGGTACAAGTGGAGTCAATATAATACACTCCGTAAGAAGTCGGAAGGGTTACAAACTATAATAAAAAAGGAATCACTATAAAATCAAATAAGCAAAACGTAACCCTAGGTTAATTAGATATCCAAATATATATGCTTAAAGATTTGAACTCAAACTTAACGCTTTAGTAATGACAAATAAGCTATAAGTTCAACACATATCAAAACCTACTGACATATTGTCTGTCTCGGTGATTTATATTCGTAGTCAATGAAAAAAAAATATAAGAATAATAATAAATAAATAAAATAAAATAAAATAAAAGAGATTTTTAAGTCAGGAAGTCTAGAAGTGAAAATGTTATCTATGGAATAATCCTATATGAATCTTATACAGGGCTAATAATATATATAGAATTTGTATGGAAACCTTTTTCATTGGTTTGAATAAGGAATATTTAATTTAACATAATTACAATTATGCAGATTTCCAACATGAAACTAATATATTGTTCAATTTTGGTACTGTTTTTTTTCAGACATTCTTCTCATGTGGGTCGAGTATTAAAACAAAAAATTTATCTAAAGTCGTATCTCTTACAGCAAGTAACGTAACTCTTAAGCTGGTGACGACGTCATCAGTTCTAGAAGGTCTGTCGCGTTTGCCGTATCAGCATTGATTCCTTTAACCTCAAATATCTGCTTGCACAGGCTTCATCTCGCGCTTGCAAAGCAGATTGACTGGAGAAAGGGAATGCTTAGCCCGAACTTCTCATGGGCAAGGCAGACGTGTTCTATCCGTAATGCGCAATGCAACTAAGGAGTTGCAATCATTTTAAAATTAATAAACAAAATAAGCAAATAGAATTTCTATAACAACAAAATGAATTAATTTTTTTTCTTTGAACCTCATAGACATTTAGAAGTATCAAGATATGTATATGAAATATTTACTTGCAACATTAGTCTATCACAATTCACATTCATGGGAAAAATGTCACATTTTCTTGAAAAAAAAAAAAAAAAAACCAAAGTTTATATAGAAATTAGTTACATAGTGGGTTTTTTCGTTGCATCTCCTACCTATAAATAAAGTTTTTAAAATTAGCCTCAGAGATGCGCGCGAGAAAATTGAATATGAAACTTTTGTTAGGGCACATAGGATCAGATTTTATCACAACTTAATTTCAGTTAGCATAGAGAAATACACAATCATGATTAATCTTCTCTTTGACTCTTATGTTGCCTGCAATCTTACAAATAGCTCCGTTTTCCACTTCTTTGTCTAGTAATTTACTACCAGTAATATCGAATTTTCTTTGGGATTCGTATGATATCTGTTTATTTTTTATAATTATGGATATTTTTACAGTCATCATAGACCTGGATAGGTCACTCATTGTTAATGCCATGGATAAAAAAAGTTTGTACAGCGGACTCTTTGAATTCCAAAATATCAGCGAATTCATGTGGGTTAAGTCTGGTCTAAATGGCTCTCTCCCCTCCCCTGTATTTGGATGTCGTCTGATTTACTTTGCCCTTGTTTACAGTATAATTTCACTTGCAGGCTGATTAATGGAACCTGTTACAGTATCCTGCAGTACGAGAGTTTCACATCGCAACTTAAAAAAATCGTTCGTCGCTGCGGATGACAGCAGTTCGCAGTAACAACCGCCTACAATGTGAAAGGAATAAGCACCATCATGGACTTCTTCGACCGACACCGTTATCCCGTCATTAATCTTGTTTTAATGCGAATGTTCCTGCGGCTGTCGGAAATCGACTACAAAAGGACATACTTCGACAAATTACGACCCGAAGGATATTCAACTCTACTTGCTGGCGAAGGACTAGTGCTGGGGATGATTTCATTCATCGCAAACGTAATCGTGTAGCTTAGGATTCAGAGAATAAGTATGAGCGCAAATAGAACGTTTGGACCCGCCCAGGCAAATTTTCCCCTTGTTTTAACCCTGTGAAATTGGCCGTTTCATTTGGCTATAGGTGGTTGTCTGGAACTGTGTAATGGACGAAAAGTTGTTCGAAAGCTAGTTAAATGTGAAGTAGTATAAACCTCGGTCATGTATCCTATATATATAAATGATCATAAATAACAGAATCGAAATATATTTTTGCGTGTACGCACTAGGAATCTATATATAAATGATCATAATAACGGAATCGAAATATATCTTTGCGTGTACGCAATAGGAATCTATTTAAAGTGCATATATTAATCATAATTATATGAATCCATATACATATGTATAACAAATCAGGTAGCCTATAATCAATCTGTTACCTTTTATCTTACCAATATCTGCAGTTATATATGAGTTAGTATATGGATTAATGAATCAGATATATAACATTTAGCATAAAAATCAACGAATCAATCAGCATAAACATTAATAATTTTATCAATTCATATATGAAATTTTTAATCAGTTAAAATATGATTTTTATCATGTTAATCTTCATTCTATGCAATTGTCAGAGTACATTAGTATTTTCTGTAGCATATGTATCTTAATAGATGAAGTGAAAAACTGTATCATTATATATCAGTGATCACTATTATTTACCAATATCATTGTTTTTATATTTTATTACTTGAATCATTCATGTACACACTGAATTTTTTATTTTACTTATATATATATATTCACATAGTGTCTGTATCACACTCCTATAAGTCAAATGCAAGTCAAGTTTGAGTAATATTCAGTAGTTGGTTTTGGTAGCTGACGAGCTAATGTAAGTGTTTACATAATAAAAATATGGAATGTTAGTCCATATATATAAAAGACTAAACTAAAGAGGTCAACCAGATTGCTTGCAGGAATGTGATCAGACTAAAGACGCTAAAGATGACGCCTATACAATAAAAAAAAAAGTAGGCTAAGATAACATGCCGATCACCTGTAGTCATTCAATTGTTTATAAAACATTAGTCCAAGCTTCCTGCTTGAGACAAACACCGTGACCTATAGCTCAAGCGGCCTACGTGATCTGTAGCGTGTCTCATTTTGATTGTATGTTCGTATGAAGCTATGTCATCTGATAGTAATGTTCATATGTTCGAGCTACTATCTGCTTCCTTCATAACTTGTAACAGAGATGTAGAACAGAGCAGAACAGAGTTTAGCTATCGTCATTAGAAGACCTGTACCTCTTTACCTAAGCTTTATCATGTAGAGGAATTAATGAATTACCCATCATCATTGGCAGAAGCGATCAAGCTATCGTTATTAGAAGACTTGTACAATCATACCTGATCTTCACCATGTAAAACTTCAGAAGAATATATATATTTTTATACTTCGTGTTTTCTACAAGAACCTCCTCACCGAATCATCATGAGTTTAACACATCGTCGTCATAAACAAGAAGATAATCCCGACTTCGTAAGTGATCTACAAACCCCAAGACACTCCATTGAAGATGGAAGTGCAATACCAACCGACTTAGCGTAAGATTATCGCAAGTCTAACATTACCTCATAGGGCGCCTTATCATACAAGGCACAAGCCCTAAAATATATATATATATATATATATATATATATATATATATATATCGTGTAATATTTCAAACAGAATCATAAAAAACAATTCCATACGTGAACCCAAGTCACACAAAATTCTAAAAATGGATTAGAGCCCAAACGCATCATACAGCAAGCTCACAGGACGAAGCTGGCTGGCATTGCCAACTGCGAGGACCTACCTCAATAACGACGGTGGATTTATATTCGGTGGTATTGAAGTCTCTTACGTGACACCGAACCGGAGAGTGGTCACCAGCTATGGCGATGGAGTCGGGGTTCTCAATAGAAGCACTGTATCCTATTTCCGCGGCCTTCGTGTAGTTGTAATTGTTCATCGTGCAACCGTCCCACCGGCTTCCATTCCTGGATGAAATTCAGAAAAAGTCACCTCAGAATCATTATTATTATTAATACAGAATTTAGGCCAAAGGCCAAACACTGGGACCTATGAGGTCATTCAGCGTTGAAATGGAAATTGACAGCAAAAGGTTTGAAAGGTGTAACAGGAGGAAAGCCTCGCAGTTGCACTATGAATCAAGTGTTAGGAGAGGGTGGAAAGTAAGAAGAGAGAGAGAATATGAAAAGAGGTACAGTAAAAGGAACGAAAGCGGTTGCAGCTAGGGGCCGAAAGCACGCTGCAAAGAACCTTGAGTAATGCCTACAGTGCACCGCATGAGCTCAGAATCATTGGTGTCCTTCGGTTTTTTCATGTTAGTATGGTCCTGTTCCACTGAAATTTCAGAAAATTTACATGGGAGTGTAAATCAAACTTTTGTAAAATAATGGTATTTTGTTACTGGCTCGAACTTATTTAAATAAATCGTTTTTTGCTTTGGTGGGTAGTTGAGAGAATTCTACATATATATCTAACCAACTTGTATGCAAGATTTATTTTCAAATATCGCGAGTCAGTTGGAGTTTTTTCTTTAGCATATGAACACGCAAAGATATTCAACCAATCAAGAGTCCGTTGAACTCTAAAACAGGTCTGCATATGGAAAAATATCCAATAAAATTAAGCGAACGAGCGAAAATTTCTATAAACATCTGGTTTGCTGGCTTCTTTTACCCAACTAGCTGGTCTATGCCTGAAGATATATATTCATATTTTTGCTTGTTCTATGCATGCTCAGCTTGGTAGAATGCAGAGAACTTACTTTACGAGCGCTGAGCATTTTATTTGATCGTTTGGGCTACGCTTCCATACGATGTCTAGAAAACAGATAGAGGAACAGTCCTTGGTACAAAATAGTTAGTTGTTTTAGAGACAACGAGCTCATCTGCAGATGTTGAACGCAAGAAATTTGCCCTCTGACAACGCTTTCTTTGAATGATTATTAATATCCGGTAACCCCAAATTCTGATTGAAATGACATTCCTGTCAATCTAACAAAAACGTGTCTCGTGAAGCTTCATTGATGGAATATCGCTTCTTTTCAGTAGACTCTGTACCTATTGTTACCTTTTCATTGCTTGTCTGTCTCGGTCTGTCTCCCGTATGGAATACGATCAGTTTGATCTTAGTCCCAAAGAATCCAGGTGATTAAATATTAGAATTTATTATAATTGTAATGAAAAAAGAAAGATTCTTCGTACATGCACATCCCAAAAAAATTGTCCCCCCCAGTTCAAGTACTCTTGATGACAAAGAGCGAGTTCTAAGGAATCACGGAGACCTTGTTGATGAATTTATTTGACATGTTCTCCACATCAAAGTAAATTGTTTAGGAGAACTTTAAAACTGTTGGTCTCGTGCGTGCTTGATGAACGCACATTCGCGACATCAAGGATTAAAATTGTACATATTCGACCAACAACAGGTACTGAGAATAACCTGTCAAATTTGACAACTAACAGTACAACAAAAATGTATCCACTAAACTTATACTCTCACAGAAAGAAAAAAAAATGCTTAACACACTTTCGCTCTCTGAGTTACTACTACATGAAATATACGGGTTTTAATATCTGATTTGTTGCTTTATTAATTTAAAAGGCTTAGACGGAATGCATTCTTGTATTTGCACACTGCTGTAGTATGTGGTATACTGTAGTGCTTACACACGATTAAATTGCCATATGTAATACAAATACAAATCAGTCAGAAATGACAAAATTACTCTTCCCAACGAAAGTATTTCATTTTGGAAAATCAAAATAAATTCAAAATTCAGGACCTGAAACTTTTCGTGAGCGTATGAAGAGAGATCTGGAAAAAGTCGAAGCAAAACATTGACGGCTGACTCACTCACCCTTGAACCCTCGACAAGGACACTATCTGCTCCTGAGTCCAGTTGGCATCGACAACAAAGGCCCAATATGACACCAGTAACTGGGAGTGACACCTAAAAACTCGTAGGTTATTGACTGGAACACATTCGCGAAGGCCGCTGCAAATATTTTAAAAATATATATATATATACATATCGTAATGACATTAAAAGTTCTTATTTCGATCTGCGCCAACATCATTTAGTCTTAATTAAATACCTAACCAAAGGAGGTCTCAAATCCTTGAAAAACTGAAAGCTCTCAAACGCGATCTTTTCAACCGGAGAAAGATAAGATTTCTAACTGATAAATGTCTACCCAAAAATGATACAAAATCATTTAAAAAAGAGGGATGCATGATTACCATCATTTATAATCACGTTCAAACACTGATAAAAATCGGTGGAGTTTTGGATTAAAGTTATTGAACTTGCGAAACACATTTCGCGAAGAGTCGCTGCAAATATTTTAAAAATTATATATATATAACATATCGTAATGACATTTAGTCTTAATTAAATACCTAACCAAAGGAGGTCTCAAATCCTTGAAAAACTGAAAGCTCTCAAACGCGAGCTTTTTAACCGGAGAAAGATAAGATTTCTAACTGATAAATATTTACCTAAAAATTATACAAAATCATTTAAAAAAGAGGGATGCATGATTACCATCATTTATAATCACGTTCAAACACTGATAAAAATCGGTGGAGTTTTGGATTAAAGTTATTGAACACTTTTACGTGAGAAGACGAATATCAGCCCTTTTTGTTTCTGGTTAACAACCCCTGGAAAATACAAATATAAACACTTAAGACAAACAACGAAAAAATTAATAAATACAAAATTGCAAACTTTACAGTTCGGAAAATGGTGAATTTTAACAAAACGTCAAAAAGAAAATCAGACACGAATGGCCGCAGCATCTATTTAGATAATAATGCTTTATACATTTCACGTAATTTAATGTCACAAGAATAAAAGTTTATCAATAAACTGTTTTGCTGAAAAGAATAGTTTCCAAAACAGATAAAGCACAAAAAATGACCATTGTTCAACCTACGCTATTATGTGAAAACAACTACAAACGAATGTGTTAACAAAGACTATGACGTCAGCGTTGCAGGGCTCTGTTGGTGATTACTGCTTCAAGCTATCAGAGACCAAGGTCTATTGCGTGGTTCTGATAACCTCACATGCCAGGATGACGGGGACAAACCTATCTCTCTCTCTCTCTCTCTGTATATATATATATATATATAATATATATATATATATATATATATATATATATATATATGATATAGATATATAGATATATATTTACACCCACAACCACATATATATATATATATATATGATATATATAATATATATATATTATATAATATATATATATATATATAATATATATATATATATATATATATATATATATTAATATATAGTATATATATATATATATATATATATATATATATATATATAATGCAGATATATAGACAGATGCACGCATACACATTCCATTGTTATCAAATTCTATTTTTCCAACTAAAAACCAGCATTTCCGACCCATCTCCAGCCCTTCCCGCATAACAATCACCTCTACACGAATCTACCTCTTTTTGTCAACACCGACTTCAACGTGAAACGACTCGTTCGTTCCCGCTACCCACCTAAACTACAAATGAAGAAGATGGTGAGGTTCCACGGACCACGAGTCCCGATGACCTCTAGAACATCTTCGAATGAATCGAGTCCTGCTACGCCCCGGGCTTCATTCGGATGAACATCTGAAATGTTTCTATCACGATTGCTGGGGTTCGAATCCCCACAGTCAGTCCTCTCTGTCCCTGTCTCTGGCATGACGTTACTCTTTCTTTTCCGGAATCACTCGTTAATAAGGCATCTGCAACAGAAAACGGGAAGCATTAAGCCGTCATATTCTTTAGTAGCTTCTGGTTGAGCTGGCCTTAGACCAGCAAGAGACCTAGCCCTAAGGCGGTCCTGGGTATGCTAACTTGTCCAAGGGCTTGGTAAGAGCCTACCATCAGTTAAGCTATCCTCGTTTTTCATTTCCTTTAATTAATTGAACAAGATAATGTAGATTTGGCTGTGACTGCGTGTAGCAGTAAGTCAAGTGAACGGTTAGTTCGTTAGTTATTTTATTGACAAAATTTACACTTATTAGTACAAATTTGTCCAAAAAAAGAGACATAATAATACAAAATATAAGAATTAGACAGTAATCTCTTTTGTTCTTGCAAGTACATGGCCTACAGAGAAAAATACGTCAAGTACAAATAACACCTGTATTTAAGATTATAAAAAACGAAAAATGAACTTACTATAGAGAAAAACGTAGTCACATAGCTAACATTTTTCTTAAATTTATTAATTCATAAACATTATCAGTATACAACTTAGGACAGGAGTGGAAACAAGGCAATTCCTAGATTAAGGGTGTTATAATGTCTGTGATAATGTTAATCACTTATGTACACCACGTTTAAAAGAGAAAGAAGAAGATGCGGAGAACAGTCAGTAACGATCAAGAATATCGGTACAAGGAAGTCATCGCTGAGCGCCATTGTAAGCATAACGTCGTCAACCAGCAGTAACTATAAAAAGAAATGAACAACAACAAAATGTCCCTTACTGGAAAAGTGCAGTACTGCCCAATGGCCAATGGGCGTAATCTCGTGTAGATTTCTGGGTACCAGTACCTACCAAACTCTATAAACTGTTGGCAAGTGCTTGAGAGCACCCGTGTAAAATATGGTGCGGACTTAAGATCTATTGTAGCGCACAAGTGTTCATTTATATTCGCCACAAGGTGTTAGCCTTCTAGTTGCTAACTCCGCAGTCCTCTCTCTACTGATTACTATTCACGACAGTCAAACTCATTACCAGTTACAAATTTCACTGTTTGCGTTAGCAAAGGCACGATGATATTTAATGGAATGAGCTCATCAGAGAGTTCCATGTTGCTCAGGAGTCGAGCCTGCAGCTCTTTTCATTGGTGAGGCAAAAGTCTGGCATAATAATATTACAAATGATATATATATATATATATATATATATATATATATATATATATATATATATATACACATATATATATACATATATAAATATATTTATATATCATATACGTTGAATATATATATATATTATATATATATATAGATATATATATATATATATATATATATATATATATATATATATATATATATATATATATATATAGAGAGAGAGAGAGAAGAGAGACGAGAGAGAGAGAGAGAGAGAGTGATGAGACGAGATCCGTAGTGAACGACACACTAGCCTCGGTATAGTGAACGACGCACTAGCCTCACAAAACAAGAGGAGACCAAGCGAGAAATTATTTTCGATTCTCGTGCTTGTACAACGATAACTCTTGAGGATATTCCAATACAAAATATTTCTAATTTTCCTTCTTCTGTAAACATATATGTTGCGTGTTGTATGCAAAAACACGAGGACATGTGTGCCTTAGAATTACGTTCTTACATCTGGTAATTCGTATTCCCGGCTTTCGTTACTTACTGTACAAATTCACTATTTTTCTCGGCCTTGGGGTTGATCACAGACTGCAGCCGTGCTTGGAGTTCGTAGAGGTTACTCGATAGTGTATAATATTATACAAACATATGCACACACACACTATATATATATATATATATATATATATATATATATTATATATATATATATATATATATATATTCTTCCTTATATTCTGGTAATGCTCATCCAGTGGCTGAATTTGAGTACTTATGTTTATCTATGCACATTAGTTGTACATGCACTTATAAAATCTACTACAAGAGTGAGTACAGATATAGCTGATCTATACTCACTCATTTAGTAGGTTCTGTATGTTAATGTACAAAATAAATTACATTAATAAACGTAAGTACTCGTACCTAGAATTTGGATGAGCATTACTACAATACAAGCAAACGTATATCAACAGGTATACAGTGCGCACGAATACCTTTACAACAGAATATGGAATTTAGGTCATTCAGCGCTTTGAATATCTGTAGTATGTAAGAGAATGAGGACGAAATTGAAAAACAACTTAATCCTAAGTAGCAAGTAGTACTTAGCCTCCGAATAACCATTGATGGACAGGGAAAAACCTAAATCTTCAGATCCTTGGCAAATTCACCAAGCAACCGGTTTTTCGTTGCCAGAGATTATTGTTTTCAAACAAAACTTCAATCAGTATAAAAAGGCAAATTGAACCAAAATACGAGGAGTCACTTCATTGGGATGATCAGTTATGAATGACTTGAGTACGTAAAATTTATCTCCGCTTCGTTGCCTTAAATTATCTATAATTTTTAAAATTCTATACTAATGTGCACAGGAAATTTACCATAATACGCACAAGTCTACTCTTCATAAGAAAGATCAGTAACGAAAGATGAAGTATGCAAGAATTATTTTCCAAGTACCATTCTCTTAATTTCTCAACACATTTCAACAATCCCTTTAATTTTAGGTCTAGGTAAGGCAATAATTCTTCACTGGCTCATTATATTTAGACTGCTTTTTCGTTATTTATCTATTAGTGGTGACTTTAATGATTCATATACTGACAGGCGGAATCATTCAGTTAGATCTTTAAAATGCCGATGAAATATTTGCAACACACTTTTGCACTGTGTTGGACACTAATGAACCACCCCGCATCTTACATTTATTCCGAGCCATACGAGTTGGACATATGAGGGGGCTTTCATAGGAAAACCAAACTACTTGTATTCCTCAATACATTTCAACACTCCGTTTAATTTTAGGTCTGGGTAGGGCAACGAATCTTCATTCACTCACATTTATATAGCCTGCTTTTCGTTTTTATTTTTTATATATTTGGTGAAGGAGGCGGGATCTTATATCAAGCAATTGCGCACACCCAGATGACATAAATTTTCTCACTTTACGGCTTAACATTTAGTTATACAACTTTAAAACTGCCGAGGAGATTTTTTCAAAACACTTTTTGCACTGTTGTTGGACACATAATGAGCATCTACATTTTATTTCCAAACGTACGCGTTGGACATTGAGGGGGCTTTTCATAGTAAAACCAAAATACTTGTGCACGTGCGCGCACACACACATAAGACACACACACACACACACACACACACATATATATATATATATATATATATATATATATATATATATATATATATATATATATGTAAACGAAAAAATACCTGTTTGTTTGTTTGAGTGTTTGTTTGTACGAACACTATACAAATCCACATTTCTTGGTCGGTTTGATGAGATTTTAAAACGTAAGTCATTATCAAACCGGGAAAGGTTATGATGAAAACAGAAGTAAAATGTGAAATAAATGTTTGGGTAAGGATGGGGGTGGGGGGGGGGAGGGCTGTGAGAGGCGGGTAAAATGTGAATATTACCAAAGAAAAACATATATTAGTGTCTAATCCATAGTTTTCAGGGTCGCTGAAATGGATAGTGACAATCCCGATGTCCTTCAAGTCTAAGTTCAGCCCTGATAAGGTGGAAGTGGGAAGGGGTATTGTAAAAATAATCGAAAACGACATATATTAGAGCATACTCTAATTCATAGTTTACGAGGTCGCTGAAATGAATAGTGACACTCCCAATGCCCTTCGAGTCCAAGTTCAGCCCTGATAGGAAGGTGGTTGATAAGGGGTAGGAAGTGGTAGACATAAAAATAACGAAAACGACAGATATTGGTGTTTAATCCACAGTTTTCGAGGTTGCTGGAATGAATAGTGACACTCCCAAAGCCCTTTAAGTCCAAGTTCAGTTCCAATAAGGAGGGGTGGAAGTGTGGTGACATGTAAACTGTAAAATTTCAAAAATGCTGGGCAATGTAACTGAAGCAACTATCTTAACAGGAATGATGAGAGAGAGAGAGAGAGAGAGAGAGAGAGAGAGAGAGAGAGAGAGAGTTTATCGGTTGCACTCAGGAGGTTATATCCAGGTGGTCAGGGCATACCAGGGGCACACAGGTTAGGTCAGCATATATATATATATATATATATATATATAATATATATATATATATCAAAAGGTGCGAAACATGTAGACATCAGAGGGCTACCGAAACTCAGTAGATCAAGTTAAGGAGTGTACTTATGAGATACGTTGCGTGTATCCTGACACATCATCAGTCTGTAATGTAAAATCAATTCACATTTATAAAAAATATTAAAGTTTACATGCTATTTTTAAAACGGAAAAACATAAAATACTTAAAGTTGATTCAATAAAAATTAATTGTTAAAAGCTAAAAATACGAAAATTGTTTACAAGGGTGAACCATTTAAAATTGTTTGTAGAAATTTGGGACTTTTAAAAAGGCATATTAACCTTAATAAAGCGAAGGACAAGAAAGAAATGGCTGTAGGAACCGTCGTTTGCCCAGACTCGGCTACGCCAAGAAAAGCTGAGTAGAGGATTGACTAGAATTGAGGGAAGGAACGAGGTGCATGATATGTAAAGACTCAAGTGTCGTTATATATTGGCTATGCTTGGTATTGTCAATTATCGAAAAATGTTTTTTGCTAATTTCAATTTTACAGAGAGCTGCATGATTTCTTACATTAGAAAGTTCAGGATTGTTATCCTCTTGCCAGTTCTGTAGCTTACTCCCAAAATGACTAGAATATCGAACTTGCAACAAGCGTTTCGTCGACCCAACGTAAGTACCGGGACACCCGGGCAAGTAAATTTGTAAATAATATTGGATCGCATAAACGACAATACCAAGCATAGCCAATATATAACGACACTTGAGTCGTTACATATCAAGCACCTCGTTCCTCCCTCAATTCTAGTCAATCCTCTACTCAGCTTTTCTTGCGTAGTCGAGGATCTGGGCAAACGACGTCCTACAGCCATTCCTTTCTGTCCTTCGCTTTTTATTAAGGTTAATATTCCTTTTTAATCCCAAATTTCTACAATTTTAATGTCACCTTGTAAATAATTTTAGTATTTTTAGCTAGCTTAACAATAATTTTTATGAATAACTTTAGTATTTTATGTTTTCCTTTTAGGGGGGAATTCGAGCATGTAAACTTTAATTATATTTTTTTATAAATGTGAATTGATTTTACATTACGGACTGATGATGCGTCAGGATGACACGAAACGATCTCATAATAAACTCCTTAACTGTGATCTACTGAGTTTCGGTAGCCCTCTGATATATATATATATATATATATATATATATATATATATATATATATATATATATACATATATATATGTATGTGTGTGTGTGTGTGTGTGTGTGTGTGTGTGTGTGTGTGTGTGTGTGGAGCTTATCAACGCGAGCACGTGTTTAACAGAAACAAAATTCTGACTCACATCAAGATCGTACTCCAGTCTCTCAAACGAAAGGTCAGGATGCGCAGATGGGTCAATTGGTGAACCAGAAATCTACACACACACACACACACACACACACACACACACATATATATATATATATATATATATATATATATATATATATATATAATACATATAATTTTCTTTATGCGGAGAACTCCGGAGAGTGCTAACTACCGTTTACCACCAATGTAATTGCCCATCCATTGGGATGTGAATGTGGAAATGGATTTGTTTGCCTAAAGCATCCAAGTAGAAATCGGGCCACGGTGCCTAAATTCGCTGATCGGTTACTACAGCCCTTCCCCAACCATTTCATAAGACTGTGATCCAGCTTTTCTCCGTCCAACACTTTTTGTTACCTCGTATGGTTACATTTTCCTTCCTTTCAATACGTCTTACTCCTCTTGTACTAAGAGACAACATTAACATGCATAGCACACATTTCTACACTATCAACCAATCTACGAAACAAGATATTTATTAAACACTTGAAACTATACATGCATCACAAGTTTCACTTAAATACCTCTACAAATGTATTCTCTCACTGTAATGGGGGAGGGACCAACATTACAACCTTAAAATTATATGCAGTGTAGATATATTTATACTAAGTGTACTTCTTCAAGACAGGATGTGAGGCCCTTCCATTCGAGTGTTCAGTTTTACATAAAGTGCATGACTTTACATTATATATATATATATATATATATATATATATATATATATATATATATATATATATATATATATATATATATGATATATATATGCAATATATATATATATATATATATATATATATATATGTGTGTGTGTGTGTGTGTATAATATATATATATATATATAGATATATATATATATATAATATATATATATATATGTATATATAATATATATATATAAATGATATATGTACATATATAATATAATATATATATATATATCTATAATAATATCTATATAATATATATAATAATATATATATAACTAGAATGACTCACATCCTTCTGGTCCACTGATCCAATTATCTTCAGTCCTCCGTTATAAAACAAACTTGCTTAAACTTAACTAATCTTGACACTCATATACGTACATTTTCTTTGTGGAGAGAGAGAGAAGGCGACCCACACTTCGTCGTAGTTCGGTAGCAACTAAGTGCTCTTGCAATTTTTAAAATTGTGCCTTATCATTCCCGTAGTGACTTCCTATCTGAGCAGTGCATAGAACCGTGGCAGACTTATCGCTTCGATTGACAACGCAGAGGCGGCCAAATCCACATTGACCTTGGCTCTATTTTCCTATTTATCAAATGGGTGTAATACACAGAAAATAAACTGTGATGTAATATACATCCGGTGGTAATGATACAGTATCGCATGTTGCAAAAAAAAATTATGCTTACGCTTAAGAACAAAGATCTACATATATATATATTATATGATATATATAGATATGCCCCTTGCCTATTCAAACAAGACTACACATTACAGGTCACCCGGAATGTGAGTGTGAATACATTTGTGCGTAACCGATCTTAATTTTTAATAAGATAATCTTGGGAAAAGATTGTTTGTTTCTTATGATTATTCTAATATCGATTATCTATGTGAAATTATAATAACACCTTCATTGAACACCAAGCAATTATCATACTCGTCCAATCTGTTAATGACAACGTAGAAGGGAGGGAGGTCTTACAATGGCTTACCCATGTCTGATTGCCAAGACGAATTCGTGCTCTATTAAGACCACTTTTTGCGTGTAAGACTATCTCTTTACCTAGATTTAAATGTTTTTTCAAATTAAAACATTTTCATTTCAAAGATATGGTTTTTTTTTTCTCTCTCTCTCTCTTACCTGTATATTTTCTCTATGAAGTGTTCGAGCTGCGTTTCGAATGAATAAATATCGTTATCTGCCACAGTATTCATACTCTGAAACTTTAAATCCGGCAAATTATCCGTATTCTTCGCCATTGGCTGTATATTTGGCAACTCACGTAATACTAATTTGATTAATCAAATCGTGATTCTATAAACTGAATCTGACACGCTGATGACCGGGAGTTTGACAGCCACGATAGGTTACGATAATGAAATAATATAACTTGTTGGTATTGACTAAAGCTGGCCATACCTTCTTGAACCTAATTTTTAGTGGATATTTCATGTCTTCCACTTGTTTGCACTCACTGAGCAAATTTTACTGCATTCCAACGTGAGAAATTCTCGCTTGCCTGCATTATGATGAAAACTTTTTAAAGTCTGGCATATTTCAAACCACGTACAGAAGACTTTGATATGATTATAGTATCCAACCAGACCAAGTGCACCTGATTTGCGAACTTAGGGCTATTCCTGCGGGTCCCCCTTAAAAGCAGATCAAAAACGTGTTCTAACAGGAGTGCAACCTAACCAGTCCTCTGGCCATGCCTTAACCTATAGGGAAGGGGAAAGGGGGGGGGGGGGGTCGCCTCCTTGGACCATAACTCGACACCGTGCATAAGAGAATGACTCATGTGTGCGCTACTACTCTGCAATATTACTGAGTTTTACTTGCTATTCCCAGTCAGTCCGGTAAAAATAATTCTTAAAACGAAAACGAAAACAATCGCAAAAGTGTATTGTTGGAGTCGTGATTTGTTTTAAATAACTATTAATTCGTAACGGCGTTTATTTTTCACCCTGTCATAAGAGCTTTGGTACACACGGTCAACTTCAACATTTTTCTTTTCGTTCAGATTACAGGACCTATCATCTCGGTACTTGGATGCAGGATATGACGACAACGACGGCGTACCTCGTATTTCAAGTAGCTATAAGGGCTAAAATATATTTATCTTGAAAGGGTCCAGGACGGACTCAAATCGTCTCCAGTCACCTACAGATCAGGAAATGCACATAAAATTAGTTAACCCGGGAACACAGGTTAGTATGCGTCTTGTAACTTTTAGTCACACCAAATTCTAGCAAAAGAGTACCTGGTCGAGTTTTTTTTTTTTTTTTTTTTTTTTTTTGCATCAGTGATAACCACTCAACCACATTTCATTATCGTGACTGATGCAGATGCTGAAGTACGTTTTTACTTTTCATGCGTGTTAACCGTTTTCAATTCATATCTAAAAGAATTTCATTATTTCCTAGCCTACCACCCTATTACCCTAATTGTGACGCTAAGGATTTCCGGCACTCCACGATCATAATTGTTCAAATAAATGAACTCATATCACACATTCAGCACTGCTGGCCAAACCTGTGGTTTGTTTGTTTGTTTGTATGGTGGTTTTACGTTGCATGGAACCAGTGGTTATTCAGCAACGGGACCAACGGCTTTACGTGACATCCGAACCACGTCGAGAGTGAACTTCTATCACTAGAAATACACATCTCTCACTCCTCAATGGAATGGCCGAGAATCGAACCCGCGACCACCGAAGTGGGACGCTAATACCATACCAACTACACCGCTGAGACGATCCAAAACTGTGGTAACCATTGATTGCCAAGGTTTTATGTTACTTATTCGCTACCCTTGAGACATTTTCTATTCTCTATTTATTTGCATCGCAAGGATACTAAGCAAACCAATACAATCACACGATATTTTCTGAATGACAGCGGTACCACCATTTTATACTGCACCCACACTTCCGTTTTACTTTGCCATGCTACTGGATGACATTTCTTGTCAATGTGACTCGCACAGTGGATATCTGGAGTACGGAAATGTTTGTGCATCACTTACTCGACAACTGGATAATGGAGTAATGAAGAGTTTTTTCAATCCAGACAATGCTTTTGCTTGTTTAAGACTGGATGGCGGGAATATACGTGATTCGATCCTCTCTCTACGATGGAGTCCAAACAATTCTTAAACAATATAATAAAGCATTTTCATAGATTACCACCAGAAAACCAAAATTATATGTATTATTATAAAGTTCTTGTGGGCTGGCAACACATTAACAACTGGAGAGTTGGACTGTGTAGTACAGCCTCTCCAAAGGACACAATGAGGCGTGTGTGTGTGTGCAAGCAGTTAAGTTTCACCCCAGACGAGCCGCATTCAAGCATCTGGGTGACATCTAGTCTCAAATGCTTTGCAAGCTAGTTGCCCTTTTCCTGATACCCTTCTTTTGGACTTTTCATGTCTTCACCCTTTTCTTTCGTCAAATCAGTGTCTTCAGTCGTTGGTTAAGGAAAACATTGGTATGGCAGGTGTTGAAGCAATGAGACCCAACTGGTTATATCATGAAAATATTATTACATATATGACTTCTGCACCGGACGATTTCAGGGACATTTTTACAATTTTCTGGGTTTATTAGTTTCATATTCGAGTCAAGTTTATTATAAACTCGCACCGCACTTCCATAATACAAATTATATAAAAAAAAAAATGAAATAAAAAATACGCTAGGCACCTGCTCATGCTGATGTGGCTGCAACGGAAAGGCAGTTTCATTGATAATGAAGCAGTCCGTCAGTAGAGTAAGAAACCTATCAGCCCCTCCAAGAGATATGTACAGAGTAAGTTAGGTTAAAAACTCGAAAATTAATGTATATCGAATAAACTATCTTTTTATTTTAAAAAACCTAGATATCACACGCAGTTATACTTGCAGTAGGGGCGTTGGATTATACGTAGTCTTTCGTCAAGTTTAACACCTAAGTTTTCGATTAAAGGCAATTTCCTACTAAAACATGACAGTGACATATTTGCACAGAAGTATAACTTTGACAGCTGAGAGTCACGTGAGGGAGGGTGGCGTTTCTGGTGTGGCCATGTGTCGCTTTGACAATGCTCTCCCGCCTAAGTCGTGCCTGTACCTCAATGCTTCCCGCATCCGGTGTGGCTTTGCCTAAGTTAGGCTCTATATGCCTCTCTTTGGACTGATTATCCACAGAGAAAGTTTCGTCTGAAATTTTTCATTGAAAAATGGGTACATCGATCTCTATATGCCTCTCTTTGGACTGATTATTTATCCAAAGAGCAAGTTTTGTCAAACCAAACTTTGGCCAGAGATTTTTCATTGAAAAATAGGTACATCCATCCCTTAAGACACCACCTGAATGATACAGGTTTTGAAAACAAAATAATCAACCAAATATCCCATTACAAAAGTAAATATGATAGCAACAAGTCAAGAAAGGACAAGAGCATTAATTGTTGGTCATATCGATCCGAAAGCTGTTCAGGATTCTTAATGACACGTTACAGATCCACAAGATGAGAATCGAAGAGCTTCTAGCTTCAGCCCTCGAATACAGTACTAAAATCTTATATATTCTTTTTTCCATTATGTGTCCTTTATCATAGTAACAGAGAAAGCTACAAAGGAATGAAGAAAAGGAGGCCCCTGGGTCTTCTTCTTCTTCTTCCCATTTTTATATGGGGTCGCCGTTTCGGATGAGCCGTTTCCATCTATTTCTATCCTGCGCTTCTGCCTCATCAATTCCCTTCCTCATGTAAGTCTCCTCTCACACAGTCCTTCCATCTTTCTTGGTCTCCCTCTTCTTCTTCTTCCTTGCACCTCCACCCCCATAGTATGTCTCCCCAGTGTGTCCTCATCTCTCCTCAAACAGGTGTCCATACCACTCAGCCTCCCCTCCTGCACTTCTTTGAAACTTCCACCACCTTAGTCGACCCCCTTATGTAGTCATACCTGATCCTATCCTCTCTTGTCACCCCAGACATCCACCTAAGCATTCTCATTTCTGCCCCATCCATCTTCTTCTGCTCTGTTTTTCTCATGCTTGCTGTTTCTGTACCATACAGCATTGCTGTTCTTTCCACAGTCTTGTGAAATTTTCCTTTTAACCTAAGCGGCACTCTTCTGTACAAAGAACTCCAGAGGCCGCTCTCCAGTTGTTCCAGCCTGCCTGTTACCCGATGTTTTACTTCTTCTTCCATACTTCCTCAGCGTTAACAAAAGATCCCAAATACTTAAACTATCAACTCTCCTTATTTGCTTTCCACCAAGCTGAATACTTTCTCTATCATCCCCCTCCAGTGGTGGCACACATATATTCTGTCTTAGATCTTACTTATTGCTCATTCCTCTTTTCCTCCGTACTTGTCTCCATCTTTCCAATTTCACTTCAGATCTTCCCTGCTCTCTGCACACAGAACAATATCATCCGCATACAATATGTTCAATGGTACTGCCTCCCTATTCCTTCTATTATAACATCCATCACTATGTTAAAGATAAATGGGCTCAGAGCCGACCCCTGGTGTAATCCTACTCTCACCTCAAAACCTTCTGTCTCCCCAACACTGCTCCTCACTCTGGTAAATACATTCCGGTAACATCTCTTGTATCAATCGCACATACTTCTCTGGCACCATCTTCTCCCTCAGACTCCTCCATACTTCTTGTCTCGGGAACTCGGTCGGATAAGCCTTTTCAAGGTCAATGAAATACCATATGTAGGTCCCTTTGTCTTTCCCCGAATTTCTCCATTATTTGCCTCAGACAAAATATACCATCTGTTGTTCCCCTTCCCTTCATAAATCCCATCTGCTCTTTACCTATTTGTACTTCTCTCAGTCTAGCATCTATCATCCTTTCCAGTATCTCAAAGTGTGGGACATCAATTTAATGCCCCTATAATTACCACTCTTGGACATCGCCTTTCCCTTTAAAAATTGGGATCAATATACTCCCACGCCACTCATTTGGTATCTTTTCCTGTTCAAGGATCTTTATCATAAGATCGTACAGTATATCCACTCCTTCATCTCCTAATGCTTTCCATGCCTCAACCGGAATCATGTCTGGTCCGGTTGCCTTCCCATTCTTCATCTTCTTCAGTGCATTTAGTACCTCTTGCCTAGAAAACCTCATTACCATGCCAATGTTCACTTGCCCATCCTCTCTTATTAGTCTATATTTTTTTTTCTTCATTTAACAACTGTTCGAATATTCTTTCCATCTCTTCACAATGTCTTCCTCCTTTCTAAGTACTACACCATCTTGGTCCTTTTATTTGTTTGATATGTGTAATATCTTTGGTGCTCTTATTTCTAGCCTTTGATAGCTTGATCATCATCTTTAATCCTTCCTTTGTCCCCAGCTCATTAT
The DNA here is from genome assembly GCF_015104395.2 of Macrobrachium nipponense. NCBI lineage: Eukaryota > Metazoa > Arthropoda > Malacostraca > Decapoda > Palaemonidae > Macrobrachium > Macrobrachium nipponense. The sequence continues at coordinate 113,061,681 of NC_061109.1, forward strand.
ACACATCATCATACGACTTTGCTTAAGAAGGCCCATGGGTGCTATATGCAAAATAACTTTTCAGCAGAATTAGAAGGATTTGTAGAAGTACTTAACAAATAGAAGAGTGGATTAAGAGGATTTAAAACAAAACTGCTTGTACAGGTATGAAGAGGAAATAATACAGTCAGAGCAGAGTGGCTGCAAGATCGCTGCTGGAAGGGCATAGGGGTATGAACACTATCTATCAAACGTAACAGACAGTCCCACATGAGTATGCCCTGAATTTAAAATGCAAAATAGGGGTTAGAGACTGTCAGATGCCAGAAATGTACTCCTTATTTGCCATTTCCACCAAGCTGAATACTTTCTCTATCATCCCCCTCAGTGGTGGGGGTACACATATATTCTGTCTTAGATCTACTTATTCTCATTCCTCTTTCCTCCAGTACTTGTCTCCATCTTTCCAATTTCACTTCCAGATCTTCCCTGCTCTCTGCACACAGAACAATATCATCCGCATACAATATGTTCAATGGTACTGCCTCCCTTACTTCCTCTATTATAACATCCATCACTATGTTAAAGATAAATGGGCTCAGAGCCGACCCCCCTGGTGTAATCCTACTCTCACCTCAAAACCTTCTGTCTCCCCAACACTGCTCCTCACTCTGGTAAATACATTCCGGTACACTCTCTTGTATCAAATCGCACATACTTCTCTGGCATCCATCCATTCCTCTCCCTCAGACTCCTCCATACTTCTTGTCTCGGGACTCGGTCATAAGCCTTTTCAAGGTCAATGAATACCATATGTAGGTCCCTTTGTCTTTCCCCGAATTTCTCCATTATTTGCCTCAGACAAAATATACCATCTGTTGTTACCCTTCCCTTCATAAATCCCATCTGCTCTTTACCTATTTGTACTTCTCTCAGTCTAGCATCTATCATCCTTTCCAGTATCTTCAAAGTGTGGGACATCAATTTAATGCCCTATAATTACCACTCTTGGACATCGCCTTTCCCTTTAAAAATTGGGATCAATATACTCCACGCACTCATTTGGTATCTTTTCCTGTTCAAGGATCTTTATCATAAGATCGTACAGTATATCCACTCCTTCATCTCCTAATGCTTTCCATGCCTCAACCGGAATCATGTCTGGTCCGGTTGCCTTCCCATTCTTCATCTTCTTCAGTGCATTTAGTACCTCTTGCCTAGAAAACCTCATTACCATGCCAATGTTCACTTGCCCATCCTCTCTTATTAGTCTATTATTTTCTTCATTTAACAACTGTTCGAAATATTCTTTCCATCTCTTCACAATGTCTTCCTCCTTTCTAAGTACTACACCATCTTGGTCCTTTATTTGTTTGATATGTGTAATATCTTTGGTGCTCTTATTTCTAGCCTTTGATAGCTTGATCATCATCTTTAATCCTTCCTTTGTCCCCAGCTCATTATACACATCATCATACGACTTTGCTTAAGAAGGCCCCTGGGTGCTATATGCAAATAACTTTTCAGCAGAATTAGAAGGATTTGTAGAAGTACTTAACAAATAGAAGAGTGGAATTAAGAGGATTTAAAACAAAACTGCTTGTAACAGGTATGAAGAGGAAATAATACAATCAGCAGAGTGGCTGCAAGATCGCTGCTGGAAGGGCATAGGGGTATGAACACTATCTATCAAACGTAACAGACAGTCCCACATGAGATGCCCTGAATTCAAAATGCAAATAGGGGTTAGAGACTGTCAGATGCCAGAAATGTACCAACAGAGCAAATGAGGAAGACAAGGAGGAGGAGTATTATCCCAAGATGAAAAGACAGCCCTTCATAAGATGAACATTTCAGTTACCTTGGGGACATAGCAATAAGAAAAAAAAAAAAAAAAAAAAAAAAAGAGAAGCAACAGCCTGGATGAAGTGGAAAGCTGTTGGGACAATCATATTACAAAATAGGAAGTTGCTGACAAGTGTGGTCTCTAGAAGCTGGAATAGAGACAGAAACCTCGAGCCTGATAGTTCGGACATGTAATGATAAGTGAGAGAAGAGCAATTCTTGTGCACAGTAGTAGATATGAAAGTAGCAGGCTGAAAACCAGTTAAGATGCAGAAAATCATGGAGAAATGCCATCGATGGAAACCTGGACCTGACAGAATTCAAGAAGCTGTGATTTTAAGGAGTGCTGTTTCATTTCATGTCTAACCCATTGAAGGAAAAAGAATTAATAATGATGACAATGATATCATATAACAGTAGCATTTACTTAATTCATTCTCAATATATGGCAGACTTTATTACATTAAGTCCCAAACATATTAACAGAATACGTATAGAACTTTGGCCCAAGGTCAAGAGCTGGGAACTGAGGCCATTCAGCGCTGAAACGGAAATTGACGATAATGAATTTCAGTCATGGCAGACAAACATTCACAAGTGCTGCTGCAAAATATTTGATGTAGTTTTAATATATGAACCTTTAATCTGGTTTATCAGCATCCTCATTGCTTTTAATGTGTCCAAGCACGAATCTAACTTATTTCAATATTTTTAACCAATCAAAGCACAAATCTAACTTTTCAATATTTTTAACCAATCATGTAAGTTATTGAATAATTATATCTTAATACATTAGTATACAATAAGGCTTTTAGGCCTACTTTTTTTTTTTTTTTTGCTATTTTATATTCTGTTGAGTTTTCAGATAATTTCATTTAGTATTTTTTTTTATCATACTTTGTGAAAATTTTCTGCACATGTATACATATACACATCAATATGATGCAGATGTCTAAGATGGTTGTTGAACTGGTGGCAGCTGTTTGGATGATGGGTATATAGTACCACCAACACTGACTCATTCATGTTCTTGGAGAAATCAAAAGCATATTCCAGGTCAAGATGAACTACTTAACTGCAAGGAGATCATTTTTGATAGTGCTGGGAGAGAAAAATGGAGCAAGGAAAGAAGACCCCAGTTACTTTATATACAACTACTACTATACAAATCAAAGTATTTCTCTATGATGCCACAAGAGACTAAGATTCTACAAACTTTAAAATGCCAATTTAAAAAAAAAAAACAATTATGAAACTATGTAAATATTGGAACAATTTATAATATACTACATATTACAGGAAAAGAACTAAAGCAAAAATACTTCACCATACAAAATAATTCTAACTCTACATATCAATAAGAATAGTCAAAATATCACACACATTTATAATCAGTCAACAGACTCACCTTTAATGTTAGAGAAAAAAATGTGCTACATGTAAAAAAAATAAGTAGAGAAGAATTTTTGTTAATATCCTTGACTTGCCACAAATGCAGGATACAGGATAAATAAGTAAACAAAACCTTCAAACCAATTTGTCAGTGCTTACCATTAAGAAATAAGAGACGAAATACATTTTCAATTAATTATTGATTGTTACTTTCTTCTCATGGTAACCTATTCAGATTCTGAAATAATGATCTCCTTTGTGGAATGGACTACATTCTCTGCAAGTACCATACAAAAACAAATTAAATGCATTAAAACTGTTTGTCTAATCTAAATAATACACAAGTTTCATTGTAAACTGCCATAGAAGCCTGGGGAATAGATGAACACATTCTAATGAAATGACTAATGATTTATAGCACAATATCACTGCTCAACACAGAAGAGAAAAAATTTATTAGTACATAGAAATCTGATTTACTTACGCAAAAATTTACTGAACGACTGCAATACCAATACATTTAGCAAATCATCATTTAAGAAATTCCTTTGTTTACAAATGAATGTTATCTAAAATGTAAACATGGCATGTTTTAGTACTATACGCAATACTTCTAACGGTACAGCAAGTAGGATCGATTGATTGATTGTGAGTTATCTGGCGTCAAACTATAGCAAGTAGGGAAAGAAAACACACTTGAATATTAACAGGAATTTAATATTCAGCAAACAGTCACGTAGTATGATTCCTAAATTATCATACACAAGAAAATATCCCTTTTAAATATATCAAAATATAACTGAAAACCATAAAATTAAAATAATTTAAAATTTCTCTTACATGCCAATTAAAACTAAATCCATACCTAGTAGCATTTGGTATGTTATTTCCAATTAGTAAATAAAATGGGTTAGTATTTACCCCCCAATTCTCATACAACACTTTTCACCATTTTGTTTTTACTCACTCTTAAATACTAAGGCAGTAAAATGCTGTACTTCCTTTCAATTAGAACTTGTGCTGCATTCACTTTCATTCTGTATAAATTTTGGATTCCCTTCTAATGAGAAAAATACTACTCTTCACATTGCATAAGTATTGGTTTTTTCAATTCATCTCAAATTTTTTTGCTAGAGAAATAGAATTCATTATTTATTAATGCCTCCTAGTGAATAATGCAGCACCCTGAGCTTAGATCCAAATAAATCTATAGCTATCTATCTTTTTCACTTTGCTTTGACTTCTTTTTCTTTTTTAGTTTACCTTCAAGTTCCAAAACAAGATTTCCCTCATCTCCAGTACCAGTAGCATCCTTTTCCTTTTTCCTTTTCTTGTTTTTATTTATATCATTACCTTCTGAAGTACTTCCTTCAATATCTCCTGAGGTATCTGGAGCATCCTTGGCCTTTTTTCTTTTCTTTCTGTTTTCCTTGATCTCATCACACTCTGACAACATGTCTTCAGTACTTTTGCATATATCAGCATCATCTTTGTCCTTTTTCCTTTTCTTCTTAATTTTCTTGGTATTATCAGAGTTAACAGCAACCCCATTTTCCTCTGTTATTTCCTCCTGGTTTCTCTCTCTTTCATCGCATTCTGGAATATTTTCTTCCTTAACTTCAATGCTATCAGCAACATCTTTTTTCTTTTTCTTTTTGTTTCTCTTTGTTTCATCACATTCTGGAATTTGTTTTTTGTTAATTTCAAAGATGTCAGCAACATCTTTTTCCTTATACTTTTTCTTCTTCACTGGCTCTGGTCCATCCTGTTCTGCAATACTATTTTCATTACCTTCACAAATTTCAGTGACACCTTTCTCTTTTTTACTTTTCTTTTTCTTCTTCTTACTTTCATCACATTCTGAACTTAATTTCTCGTTACCTTCACAGACATCAGCAGCATCTTCAGTTTTCCTTTTTTTCTTACCTTTCTTTGAGTCTTCATGCATCTGACTCTCTTCATATTCATCATTCAATGGTTCACAAACTTCAGCTGAAGTGTTTGCTCGGTGGCCAACACTACTATTCAACATTGCCATTTTCTTTGCAAAATAATCCTGAAATACATAAGCAATGTTAACCATAAGAACATGAGCAACAACAGATTAAGCCCACACTGGCTTTATAATATTACGAGTCAAAAATGACTCGACAAGAAAGATCAATATGTATAGCTGTACATTTGGAGAAAAGTGATAAAAAAAATCTATATAAAAAGATACACAACCCACTTTCTTCCTTTTTTTTTTTACTCATTAGTCTGTACTATTACAAAACTGAATAAATACTATTATATTATTATCATTAACAATAAAAAACAAAACTCTCACCAGGCATACATGAAGGATTTGTTCTTTAGCACACAAGCTTCCACAAAAAAGTTATCAATGTGGCAAAGACAATCGATGCCAACAGAAGGGAATTAGAAAGCAAAAATAGGAGCAAGGTAGAAAATTTTGAAAAAGGACAATAGACAGCTAGATGTGAACTTCATTAACTTATGAAATACGTCATCCCTCAATGGATGACACATTACGTAAAAGTCTAACAGAAAAGCAACTGGGAGTTGAATGAATACAGCAGAGAACTTTTTGTACTATCTGACAAAATAAAGAAAATACATGGTACATTAAATACCATTCCATCAGTCGGAAAACAATCTCAGTATCATATTCATACAACACAAGTTATCACTTAATGCAAACTACAAATGCCAAAGAGAACATTTAGCTGGATTAATATTCACCTTAACATGTACATAGCACAAAAATTGTGCAACTTATTCAACTTGCACTAAGGGACCTTGACATGGTAATACAGCTCCATAAGATGTTTTTATATAAAAAAAAAGTACATAATACGTTCAACACATAATACTTATCTCAAAAACTATAGAGAAAAAAAAAATTTCAAGTGTGATTTGAAGATGAGATATGCAAAAAGGATTTAAAAAGCCAAGCAACCAGAAAATTCATATGGCATTGCTGGCAGTATATTGGTCATGGAGCTAACAGCTGGTCACACAATTTCACTCTGGATGCCCTTAGGTCATAGACTATTACTATTCCTACAATGAGTATGAACTTAAGCCAAAAGTAAAGCTGCTGCTTACTACTACCATCAACAACAAATCAGTTACTAAAAAATGGGTACTAATTTAGTTTTCCCTCAACCAATACCATTCCCTATTTTCATGAAGAACCATCTATCTTCAATAATGTTCTTCCAGTCCCTTTCCAAATCTGTTGCTACAGAACATCTGTCCATAACCATCACTCTTTTTGCCTATTTCTAGCTGCAGTCTTCCTCATTCAGAGGAACTTCTGGTTCATCGCCTCTTGTCTATCACACATACCTGACTCCTTTAATTTTTTTTTTTAAAGCACTCCTACCTGCAGGCCCTCCCTTCCTGTTGCTCCTGCCCTTCAGCTTCCTGCTGCTGACCTTTGGCATTTTATTTCATCCTATTTTTGGCGGAGTTCTGGCCTCTGGCCATGCAACCACTTCTAGTCTTAAACCAGCCACCTGCTTTTGCTTCTGTTTCAAACCACATACCTGCTTCTGGACATGTACTTGGCCTGAAAACATGTACTTGCGGCCTTTGAAAAAGCATGCCTATGGCCACCTGATCACCAGCACCTAGTACATGCCCATTCTCTTGCTTTGGTTGCCATACCACATCTACCAGGACCTTGGATAACCACAGCACACACTGACTCCACCAGTGTAGCTGTTACCCTTCCCATAACTGCTCCTCTGCTCCAGGTGTAATTACTATCATTAACCATTTCCCCTTCCAATCACCTGTCAGCAACCACAAGGACGACAGCATTGATAGAGTGATTGCTCCTGATAAGAATGAGTCCAGAGGACAACCTATGGTGGCATACATAGCCCCCTTGGGTAAAGTAGGTGGACTACTAAAAAGGTTCCAGTGAAATTACAGTGCCAATAATAATAAACAAGATCTGATAATGGCAGGTGTAGTAACCCAGTCACCAACAGTAATAATAATAAACCTACAGCTAGTATGGTAAAACAAAGACTCTCGGTGCAGCACACCTTACTCATATGAGAGGGTGTAGAGAGGTAATCCATAACCACAGGTAAGAAGCACAGCTGTGCAGTAATGCACAAGACTGAGTACAATAAAGAAGGTGAGTGCAGGGAATTATGTAATCACAAGACAACTGTGAAGCTGGACATGTTGCGCTCTATGCACTATGTAATCTATAACAGGTAAGGAAAGTAAACAAGTGGAATTATGTACACAACAGCAAGAACCAGTGCTTGACATGCTGTACAATACTTGTTAAATAAGAGGCAAGTGAATTGAAGCAGAGGCACTTCGTAACTGAAAGTGTAGTTATGTTAACAAACAGTAAGCATGTGAGTTAGGCGTGCTGAGTTCATCATAAGAAATATACAGCTAGGTATATTGACAAACATGAAGTACATCTTATTACAATGACCTCACATGCTTGGCATGCTGTACATTACAGAAGAGACTGTAGCATAATACATGGCATGTTACATAAGCAATACACCAATGGCTGTGCTGCTTTTCACACTACAAGTAAAAAGGGATGTAGTCTATTAGATGAACAATGAATTTAGAATACCAAGGGTTGATTATTTCATGAAAGACAATTGCATAATGCAAAGCACTTCTCATAGAATTATACATACAGTAGAAGCGATAGGTGTACGGCATGCTGCAGGCTGCACAGGCAGGGATGAATGACAGTGAATTTTCTAGATGTGTAACAGAGCATGGTTCATGAAGCATTACTCCAAGTATCCTGTTGTAACTTAAAGTAACAATGACTAGCACACAGATGAAAGAGAACTTGTTTGGAACTCCAGGTGAGTGACAAGTGTCATGAATCTCAGAGAGTCAACAGATTACCTTCCAAAGGACAACAAGCTCCCTTCCATCACAAGAAAGAGCCTGTGGGCAGAAGCAGAACAGTGAAATCCTTCTGTTACAACTAGCTAATATAGAAATAAGGCTGAGAAGAAGCAAGACTCTGCAATTCCAGCCAGGATGCAGGATAAATAGAATGTGCCTCAGAGACAAAAATAGTCTTAAAAGGGCAAAAGATGGGAGAGCAAAAGCTACTGGACCTTTAATGAATACTGGTGTCAGTAACAGTGTAGTACTCAGCACCTTATGCACATGTAAAGAACATTAGAACAAGCAAAGAAATGCTTAAGAACCCATTAGAGAGGAAAAAGCACATACTTCAAAAGTTCAATTGAACTCTGATCTGTCCATTTGCAAGGAGAAGGGAAGGGATCAATGTTTTAATGCTCCACTACAACGTTTAATGGCTGCTTCAATAGTGATAATCCTACATGGGAGGCAAAGTGCCACAACATTTAGAATATACAGAGGCATTAGGCATCACATAAAACCATGTAGATATGGCTTATAAGGTTACCACAACACCAATTTTTTTATGAGAAGCTGGTGAAATTAATATACTATAACCATAAAATGCAGAACAGAATGCTGGAAACAAAAATGCTGTTGAGATGCAGCATATAAAAAAATAGAAATTATCCATAAATCTTACATGATTGTTATCAATGCTAAGAAAACAGTCATGGCACACATCTATGCTTAAACACTGGGGAGAGAAACATTTTCAGCCA
>NC_061109.1:113071053-113119526 GCF_015104395.2 Macrobrachium nipponense
CTGAGCTGCATACACAAAATACCTTATTATTACATCAGCTGCAAAGATAGTTAATGAGGCTGAAACTGTTTTTTCAATAACTATCCTATTGGCCTAAGAGCAGTTTTTGCTAAAACACATTGAAGGTCGGCATCTAACATTCATTCTGGGTGCCATGGGGAGCGCGTACCCCCTGACAGACCATTGGCGTACCCACTGTACTATACGGTTTAGTACAGGTTGAAAACCCCTGCTCTAGATGAACCGTTTAGCAATGGATAGTTTATTGCCTCCTTTTGAACCTATTGCAGTATTATTCCAAAGAAGTCTAATTGACGGAATGGCAGGAAAATTGATTACTACAGAAGATCTGGTTTTCTTTGAGAGAAGATGCTATCTCAAGCTTCCAAAATAACTTATCCAGCTTCCCCCGGTTGCAAGTCTTATAGATATGCAAATACCCCACAGATGTTCATATTCAGGTTTCTACTAGGTCACCTTTATCTTATTCCAAAATGGACTTCATTCAGATCCCACTCTTTTCCTCTTTTAAGAATCCCAGGCAAGTGTTCGAAATTCGGAATAAAAACTGTAAATTAATTGGATGGTCATATACGGTGTTTTACCCAATCAGTTTATGTCCATTGAACTGGGAAAACCAAATTATATAACAATCTGTATAGCTTTTTACTAGTCATACGGGATACTTGAGTCAATGCACACAGGGGATTATCTGTGCAATAAAGTCGAAAAATATCCATTAAGGCTATAGAATCATTACGAACATTCTCTAGAACCAATAATATATATATTATAGATATATATATATATATATATATATATATATATATATATATATATTCTTTTCATTTCTTTTTATTGTCTGTATGCGTGTCTAAATTATGCCCGTGCGAGTGTGAAGCAACAAAGAGAACGCAAATCTCAACATTCCGTAGGAAGGACGGACCAACTGCTAAAAAAAAAAAAAAAAAAAAAAAAAAAAAAAAAAAAAAAATACAGACTTTACCTTGAACGAAGCATCCCACGTAAACACCACTGAGGAAACACGACCCTAAAGACTTCATGATGACGTAGAACAAGAACACCGGAGCCACGGTCGATGCCAAACAGCTGATCAAGGACAACAGGACGCAGGCCAGGATGACGGTCGACGGCCAAATCTGTAAATGAGAAATAAAATCGGAGCCGTAGAATTTACGCTACAAGTCAAGCACTAAGGCAAATTTTTCTTCCGCCATTCAGCGCTAAAGAGGGTGTACGGAAGTTGGAGTGGTTAACAGCGAGAAATGAAGAAAAGAAACTGGAATAAAGGTTAAATAAAAGGATAACAAGATCTATACTCTCTTTTCCTAAAGAGGAAATATCTGACGGTTCTGACCATTTCAAGAGGTTTATTATTATTATGAATGATTATTATTATTATTGCTAATCAAATAATCCACTTGTACTTACCTGTCCAAGAAGTAGCCGAACACCAAAGAGCTAACGAGCGCACCGGCTTGCGTTGCTGCTTGAGTGGTTGAATAGAGAGCCCGTCTCTCACACACCAAGTCCCACTGCAGTGAAGAACAATGGTGTCGTTATTTCCAAGATATTGTAGAATATACCTTGGTTATTTCACGCACGCTTTCTGGGCTACATATCTCCAGGTCGTTATTTCCAAGATATATAGAATATAACCTTGGTTTATTTCACGCACGCATTCTGGGCTACATATCTCAGTCCTTATTTCCAAGATATATAGAATATACCTTGGTTATTTCACGCACGCTACATATCTCAGTCGTGCTCAAGGATGGTTCACTCTTAACTGAGTATCATTGTAAACTTTATAACATTTCTTTCCATTTTCCTCCACCAAATATTACTCATCAATGTTATCTCGGTGCAGCCGTCTCTGAAGTGTTAAAGATGTCATGGTTTGTGATGTATTTACTTTAACTGATTCTGGTCTTTATTCCGTCGCAAGTTAGTTGTGGAGTGTACGGCTGAACGGATCTCCGTTTTTCTCTTTCTCCGACAGACAGACAGACAGGCACACACACACACACACACACACACACACATATATATAGTATATATATATATATATATATATACACTACCTTTATTTATATATTCATAACTTTCCGAATTTTCGTGATTCAGTTATAGTACATATAAATACACACACACATATACATAATGTGTATGTATTTAAATATATGTATAACTGAATCACGAAAATTTGGAACGTTATGAATAGATAAATAAAGGTAGCATATATATATATATATATATATATATATATATATATATATATATATATATGATTCTAATCACTTTAGCACGTGATTCGTTTATCACACACATCCCACAGGTGAAACATAAGAGACAGGGTGTAGGTCCTGACCGGTTCGGCTTTATTTTCAAGCCATTGACAAAGGACTGATACATAGTATATAAGTCACAAGTATATATACTACAGAGAACAGTACTGACGAACATACACACAACCGTATGAGAACTGCAGATCCACCTACAGGCAGGTGTCAAGGTAGGAGTGGCTTTCAAAATTCATCTGGCTAAAATTTACAGTATATTCTCAAGGGATACTACCGATTAGAGAACCCACCGTAGGAGACAACAAGTCCACACTCAAGCCCATACAAACAAGGAACACCTGCGGTTTCTACGTGAATGTCGTGATGAACAAGTGATACCAAGATCATTGATAACTAAGTCCTTGTCAAAATTAGAACGACAACCGTTCGGGTGAAATTAACAACAGTCTATTTTGGGAAAACATATCAGTATTAAGACATTGGAAACTAAACAGATTTTGAAGATTTATCGAGAAAAAGACGTCATTTTTGAAGCTTCAGTGCCATCGCATTGGAGAGATTCTCTGCAGGAATATTGTTATATGAATATGAGGAAGAAAGTGTATCAGAAGCTTAAACGTAAACATGACAACAAAATAAAACACCTAATCGAAAGAAGCCCTTGGACTACCAACGCCAATCATGAATGTGTCGTCAATTTATCAAACAAGCATCTGGATAGGAATGTAGCCAGTGCTTTAGGCTATGGTTTAAATTTTGCTGTATCGACTGGAAGTATAAATAGTGTAGAAATTACTAAAGGATTGTGCAACTTGGAAAAATATAGTGATTTAACTAGTGAAGAGGTCAACATAATTAAGGGAGTGATTTATGGAAGTATGAAAAAGTCAGACACCAAAAATGTACCCAAAAGATTTATGGATGCCATCAATGAACTGAAAAAAGATAAAGATATACACATGACAAAAGCAGATAAATCAGGTGCCCTAGTAATTTTAAACAAAAATGAATATATAGAAAAAATGGAAAGTCTTTTGGGTGATAATAGCACTTATAAAGAATTAAATAAGAACCCGATAGACAGTGTGAATAGTGGTTTCAATAAAAAAGTGAAAAATCTGTTAAAAGGTAACGAAAGCCTTATAAAGAAGGTGTGTGTGACCTCTCTATCGCTACCGTATATGTATGGTACGATAAAAACCCATAAAACTAACTTCCCTGCCAGACCAATTATCAGCTCAGTGGGTTCCGCATCCTATAAATTAGCGAAGTATTTAGTGGATATCCTTAACCCATTGGTAGGTAACATCTCTCATGCCAATATTAAGAATAATGTGGACTTGATAGATAAACTAAATAGTGTACAAGTTAATAGTGAATCGAAACTTGTGAGCTTTGATGTAGTATCTCTATTCACAAAAGTGCCTATTGATGATCTATTGGAGTTTCTATCGGAATTATTAGAAAACAAACAGCTGGATATACCATTCTCTAAAAGCACCTTAATTGAACTGATAAAATTATGTGTTAAAGACTGTAAATTTGAATTCAATGGAAAATTCTACTCACAAAATTTTGGTATGGCAATGGGAAACCCTCTGTACCCAGTGCTAAGTAACTTATATAGGAATTTTTTGAAAAGAAAATTTTAAAATTTTAAACAATATAATTCCACGCAATGTACCTTGGTTTAGATATGTTGACGACATAATTTGTGTATGGCCAGGGAACGAAGATGTAAATAACATTTTTACCAGGCTAAATCAATTAGTACCATCAATTAAATTTATTATGAAAATTGAAAAAGATGGTTGCCTACCCTTTTTGGATGTCCTCATACGGAGAAAGAGTAGTGGGTTTAAATATAGTGTTTACAGAAAGCCTGCTAATATTTCTTCCTGTGTACATTTCTATTCTGGACAAATCAATAAGGTTAAAAGATCAGTGTTTGCATCTATGTTTCTAAGAGCACTACGGGTATGTAGCCCAGAATATATAGATGAGGAGATAGATAAGATTCGGAATACAGGCAAGAAACTGAAATATCCAGATAATGTACTAAACAATACACCAGAAGCGGCAAAAAAGACCATGTATCAAAACCAAAAAGAACCTTACAATAACAAAAATTTGCTTGTACTACCTTATAATAATAATAATATGAAAGATATCCCACATCTCCTGAAGAATTTTAGTGTTAATGTAGTTTTAAAAACAATGAAACAGGTACTTATTAAGAACTCCCATAATAATGCTAAAGGATGTGTATATAAAATTCCGTGTAAGTCTTGTGACAACTTTTACATTGGTCAAACGGGGAAAGCACTGGAAAAAAGAATAGAACAACATAAACAATGTGTGAGATATGCACAGGGAAATAGAGGTATATTTGTACATGTTAGTGAGAACAATCATGCTGTTAACTGGGAAGGTGCAGAAAAGCTGGTGTGTTCTAATAATGCAACGGAAAGGAATATCATTGAATCTAGTTTTATAAAAGAAAGTTACAGCAATAATATGAACATCAGTCAAGGAATGTATAAACTTGATCCTTTAATATCAAAAGAAATTTGTAAACTGTTTAAATTTTTTAATTTTGGTAGGCTGTAGAGATGTATGGAAATAGGATTATATTGTAAACGCAGTAAAGGGGGAGGGGGGCAGTAGTGGTAATGAGATGTCCAACCCCGCCTCCCTGACACCTGTCAGGAGTGGACTTGTTGTCTCCTACGGTGGGTACCCTAATCGGTAGTATCCCTTGAGAATTTACTGTAAATTTTAGCCAGATGATTTTTGAAAGCCATTCCTACCTTGACACCTGCCTGTGGGTGGATCTGCAGTCTCAAACGGTTGCGTGTGTGTTCGTCAGTACTGTCTCTGTAGTATATATAGTACTTGTGACTTCTAATACTATGTATCAGGCCATTGTCAATGGCTTGAAAATAAAGCCGAAACCGTCAGACCTACACCCTGTCTCTTATTTTTCACACCTGTGGATATATATATATTATATATATTATAATAGATATATATATATACTATATTATATATATACATATATATATATCATATATATTATTCTATACTATATATATATATATATATATATATATATATATACGTGCAATGTTTCCTGAACAGAATCATAGAAACATTCCATACGTTTGAACCCGGGATCACACAAAATTCTAAAAAGGAAATTGGGATTAGCCGAAACGCATCATACAGCAAGCTCACAGGACGAAGCTGGCATTGCCAACTGCGAGGACCTACCTCAATAACGACGGTGGATTTATATTCGGTGGTATTGAAGTCTCTTACGAGACACCGAACCGAGTGAGGTCACCAGCCTATGGCGATTGAGTCGGGGTTCTCAATAGAAGCACTGTATCCTATTTCCGCGGCCTTCGTGTAGTTGTAATTGTTCATCGTGCAACCGTCCCACCGGCTTCCATTCCTGGATGAAATTCAGAAAAAATCATCTCAGAATCATTATTATTATTAATACAGAATTTAGGCCAAAGGCCAAACACTGGGACCTATGAGGTCATTCAGCGTTGAAATGGAAATTGACAGCTAAAGGTTTGAAAGGTGTAACAGGAGGAAAGCCTCGCAGTTGCACTATGAATCAAGTGTTAGGAGAGGGTGAAAGTAAGAGGAAGAGAGAGAATATGGAAAGAGGTACAGTCAAAAAGGAACGAAAGCGGTTTGCAGCTAGGGGCCGAAGGCACGCTGCAAAGAACCTTGGTAATGCCTACAGTGCACCGCATGAGCTCAGAATCATTGGTGTCCTTCGGTTTTTTCATGTTAGTATGGCCCTGTTCCACTGAAATTTCAGAAAATTTTCATGGGAGTGTAAATCAAACTTCTGTAAAATAATGGTATTTTGTTACTGGCTCGAACTTATTCAAATAATTTGTTTTTTGCTTTGGTGGGTAGTTGAGAGAATTCTACATATAATATATCTAACCAACTTGTATGCAAGCTTTATTTTCAATATCGCGAGTCAGTTGGAGTTTTTTCTTTAGCATATGAACACGCAAAGATATTCAACCAATCAAGAGTCCGTTGAACTCTAAACAGGTCTGCATTTGAATAAATATCCAATAAATTAAGCGAACGAACGAAAATTTCTATAAACATCTGGTTTGCTGGCTTCTTTTACCTAACTAGCTGGTCTATGCCTGAAGATATATAATCATATTTTCGTTTGTTCTATACATGCTCAGCTTGGTAGATGCAGAGAACTTACTTACGAGCGCTGAAGCATTTTATTTGATTGCTTGGCTGCGCTTCCATACGATGTCTAGAAACAGATAGAGGACAGTCCTTGGCACAAAACAGTTAGTCGTTTAGAGACAACGAAGCTCATCTGCAGATGTTGAACCCAGAAATTTTGCCCTCTAACAACGCTTTCTTTGAATGATTATTAATATCCGGTAACCCAAATTCTGATTGAAATGACATTCCTGTCAATCTAACAGAAACGTGTCTCATGAAGCTTCATTAATGGAATATAATGGAATAGTAATCTAGACTCTGTACCTATTGTTACCTTTTCATTGCTTGTCTCGGTCGGTCTCCCGTATGGAATACAGATCAGTTTGATCTTAGTCCCAAAGAAATCCAGGTGATTAAATATTAAGAATTTAATATAATTGTAATGAAAAAAGGAAGATTCTTCAGACAATGAAATCCAAAAAAAAAAATTGTCCCAATTCAAGCACTCTTGATGACAAAGAGCGAGTTCTAAGGAATCACGGAGACTTGTTGATGAATTTATTTGACATGTTCTCCACATCAAAGTAAATTGTTAAGGAGAACTTTAAAACTGTTGGTCTCGTGCGTGCTTGATGAACGCACATTTGCGACATCAAGGATTAAAATTGTACATATTCGACCAACAACAGGTACTGAGAATAACCTGTCAAATTTGACAACTAACAGTACAACAAAAATGTATCCACTAAACTTATACTCTCACAGAAAGAAAAAAAAATGCTTTTAACACACTTTCGCTCTCTGAGTTACAAGGTACTACTACATGAAATATACGGGTTTTAATATCTGATTTGTTGCTTTATTAATTTAAAAGGCTTAGACGGAATGCATTCTTGTATTTGCACACTGCTGTAGTATGTGGTATACTGTAGTGCTTACACACGATTAAATTGCCATATGTAATACAAATACAAATCACGTTCAGAAATGACAAAATTACTCTTCCCAACGAAAGTATTTCATTTTGGAAATCAATAAAATAAAAAATTCAAAATTCAGGACCTGAAACTCCTCGTGAGCGTATGAAGAGAGATCTGGAAAAAGTCGAAGCAGAACATTGACGGCTGACTCACTCACCCTTGAACCCTCGACAAGGACACTATCTGCTCCTGAGTCCAGTTGGCATCGACAAGAGGCCCAATATGACACCAGTAACTGGGAGTGACACCTAAAAACTCGTAGGTTATTGACTGGAACACATTCGCGAAGGCCGCTGCAAATATTTTAAAAATATATATATATATACATATCGTAATGACATTAAAAGTTCTTATTTCGATCTGCGCCAACATCATTTAGTCTTAATTAAATACCTAACCAAAGGAGGTCTCAAATCCTTGAAAAACTGAAAGCTCTCAAACGCGAGCTTTTTAACCGGAGAAAGATAAGATTTCTAACTGATAAATATTTACCCCGCCCAAAAATTATACAAAATCATTTAAAAAAGAGGGATGCATGATTACCATCATTTATAATCACGTTCAGCACTGATAAAAATCGGTGGAGTTTTGGATTAAAGTTATTGAACACTTTTACGTGAGAAGACGAATATCAGCCCTTTTTGTTTCTGGTTAACAACCCCTGGAAAATACAAATATAAACACTTAAGACAAACAACGAAAAAATTAATAAATACAAAATTGCAAACTTTACAGTTCGGAAAATGGTGAATTTTAACAAAACGTCAAAAAGAAAATCAGACACGAATGGCCGCAGCATCTATTTAGATAATAATGCTTTATACATTTCACGTAATTTAATGTCACAAGAATAAAAGTTTATCAATAAACTGTTTTGCTGAAAAGAATAGTTTCCAAAACAGATAAAGCACAAAAAATGACCATTGTTCAACCTACGCTATTATGTTAAACAACTACAAAAACGAATGTGTTTAACAAAGACTATGACGTCAGCGTTGCAGGGCTCTGTTGGTGATTACTGCTTCAAGCTATCAGAGACAAGGTCTATTGCGTGGTTCTGATAACCTCACATGCCAGGATGACGGGGACAAACCTATCTCTCTCTCTCTCTCTCTCTCTGTATTATATATATATATATATATATATATATATATATATATATATATATATATATATATATAAATATATATAGATAGATATATAGATATATATTTACACCCACAACCATTTATATATAATATATATATATATATATATTTATATATATATGATATATTATATATATATATATATATATATATATATATATATATATATGTATATATATATATATATATATATATATATATAATGCAGATATATAGACAGATGCACGCATACACATTCCATTGTTATCAAATCTATTTTTCCAACTAAAACCAGCATTTCCGACCCATCTCCAGCCCTTCCCGCATAACAATCACCTCTACACGAATCTACCTCTTTTTGTCAACACCGACTTCAACGTGAAACGACTCGTTCGTTTCCCCGCTACACCTAAACTACAAATGAAGAAGATGGTGAGGTTCACGGACCACGAGTCCCGATGACCTCTAGAACATCTTCGAATGAATCGAGTCCTGCTACGCCCCGGGCTTCATTCGGATGAACATCTGAAATGTTTCTATCACGATTGCTGGGGTTCGAATCCTCACAGTGAGTCCTCTCTGTCCCTGTCTCTGGCATGACGTTACTCTTTCTTTTCCGGGATCACTCGTTAATAAGGCGATCTGCAACAGAAAACGGGAAGCATTAAGCCATCATATTCTTTAGTAGCTTCTGGTTGAGCTGGCCCTTAACCAGCAAGAGACCTAGCCCTAAGGCGGTCCTGGGTATGCTAACTTGTCCAAGGGCTTGGTAAGAGCCTACCATCACTTAAGCTATCCTCGTTTTTCATTTCCTTTAATTAATTGAACAAGATAATGTAGATTTGGCTGTGACTACATGTAGCAGTAAGTCAAGTGAACGGTTAGTTCGTTAGTTATTTTATTGACAAAATTTACACTTATTAGTACAAATTTGTCCAAAAAAAGAGACATAATAATACAAAATATAAGAATTAGACAGTAATCTCTTTTGTTCTTGCAAGTACATGGCCTACAGAGAAAAATACGTCAAGTACAAATAACACCGTATTTTAAGATTATAAAAAACGAAAAATGAACTTACTATAGAGAAAACGTAGTCACATAGCTAACATTTTTCTTAAACTTTATTAATTCATAAACATTATCAGTATACAACTTAGGACAGGAGTGGAAACAAGGCAATTCCTAGATTAAGGGTGTTATAATGTCTGTGATAATGTTAATCACTTATGTAGACCACGTTTAGGAGAGAAAGAAGAAGATGCGGAGAACAGTCAGTAACGATCAAGAATATCGGTACAAGGAGTCCATCGCTGAGCGCCATTGTAAGCATAACGTCGTCAACCAGCAGTAACTATAAAAAAAGAAATGAACAACAAAATGTCCCTTACTGGAAAAGTGCAGTACTGCCCAATGGCCAATGGACGTAATCTCATGTAGATTTCTGGGTACCAGTACCTACCAAACTATAAATTGTTGGCAAGTGCTTGAGCGCACCCGTGTGAAATATGGTGCGGACTTTAGATCTATTGTAGCGCACAAGTGTTCATTTATATTCGCCACAAGGTGTTAGCCTTCTAGTTGCTAACTCCGCAGTCCTCTCTCTACTGATTACTATTCACGACAGTCAAACTCATTACCAGTTACAAATTTCACTGTTTGCGTTAGCCAAAGGCACGATGATATTTAATGGAATGAGCTCATCAGAGAGTTCCATGTTGCTCAGGAGTCGAGCCTGCAGCTTTTCATTGGTGAGGCAAAAGTCTTGGCTACATAATTATTACAAATGAATATATATATATATATATATATATATACTATAGTATATATATATATATATATATCACATATATATACACATTATATATACATATATAAATATATTTCTATATCATATACGTGAATATATATATATATATTTATATATAGTAATATATATATATATATATATATATATATATATATATATAGAGAGAGAGAGAGAGAGAGAGAGAGAGAGAGAGAGAGAGAGAGAAACGTAATCATGCAAAACCTGTAAAATAAGGTTTTTCTTTTTCTTAGAAAGAACAATAATGTTCCTGAGAGAGAAGAGAAGAGAGAGAGAGAGAGAGAGAGAGAGAGAGAGAAGAGAGAGAGAGATCCGTAGTGCAACGACACACTAGCCTCGGTCTAGTGAACGACGCACTAGCCTCAAAACACAGAGACCCAAGCGAGAAATTATTTTCGATTCTCGTGCTTGTACAACGATAACTCTTGAGGATATTCAATACATATTTCTAATTTTTCCTTCTTCTGTAACATATATGTGTCGTGTGTATGCAAAAACTAACGAAGACATGTGTGCCTTAGATTACGTTCATACTGGTAATTCGTAATTCCGGCTTTCGTTACTTACTGTACAAATTCACTATTTTTCTCGGCCTTGGGGTTGATACAGACTGCAGCCGTGCTTGGAGTTGTAGTAGGTTACTCGATTAGTGATAATATATTATACAAACATATGCACACACACACTATATATATATATATATATATATATATATATATATATATATATATATATATATTCTTCCTTTAAGAATTCTGCGGTAATGCTCATCCAGTGGCTGAATTTGAGTACTTATGTTTTATCTATGCACATTAGTTGTACATGCACTTATAAAATCTACTACAAGAGTGAGGTACAGATATAGCTGATCTATCTCACTCATTTAGTAGGTTCTGTATGTTAATGTACAAAATAAATTACATTAATAAACGTAAGTACTCGTACCTAGAATTTGGATGAGCATTACTACAATACAAGCAAACGTATATCAACAGGTATACAGTCCGCACGAATACCTTTACAACAGAATATGGAATTTAGCTCATTCAGCGCTTTGAATATCTGTAGTATGTAAGAGAATGAGGACGAAATTGAAAAACAACTTAATCCTAAGCAGTAGCTTAGCCTCCGATACATTATGGACAGGAAAAACCTAAATCTCAGATCCTTGCAAATCACAAGCACCGTTTTTCGTTGCCAGAGATTATTGTTTTCAAACAAAACTTCAATCAGTATAAAAAGGCAATTGAACCAAAATACGAGGAGCCACTCCATTGGGATGATCAGTTACGAATGACTTGAGTACGTAAAATTTATTTCCGCTTCGTTGCCTTAAATTATCTATAATTTTTAAAATTTTATACTAATGTACACAGGAAAGTTACCATAATACGTACAAGTCTACTCTTCATAAGAAAGATCAGTTACGAAAGATGAAGTATGCAAGAATTATTTTCCAAGTACCATTCTCTTAATTTCTCAACACATTTCAACAATCCCTTTAATTTTAGGTCTAGGTAAGGCAATAACTCTTCACTGGCTCACTATATTTAGACTGCTTTTCGTTATTTATCTATTTTGGTGACCTAATTATTCATACTGACAGGCGTAACATTCAGTTAGAATACTTTAAAATGCCGATGAAATATTTGCAACACACTTTTGCACTGTATTGAACACTAATGAGCATCTACATTTATTTCCGAGCATACGAGTTGGACATATGAGGGGGCTTTCACAGGAAAACCAAACTACTTGTATTCCTCAATACATTTCAACACTCCGTTTAATTTTAGGTCTGGGTAGGGCAACGAATCTTCATTCACTCACTATATTTAGTCTGCTTTTCGTTTTTATATATTTGGTGAAGGAGGCGGGATCTTATATCAAGCAATTGCGCACACCCAGATGACATAAATTTTCTCACTTGAAAGGCTTAACATTCAGTTAGAATACTTTATAATGCCGAGGAGATTTTTTCAAAACACTTTTGCATTGTATTGGACACTAATGAGCATCTACATTTATTTCCGAACGTACGCGTTGGACATTTGAGGGGGCTTTCATAGGAAAACCAAAATACTTGTGCACGTGCGCGCACACACACATAAGACACACACACACACACACACACACATATATAGATATATATATATATAACATAATATATATATATATATATATATATATGTAAACGAAAAAATACCTGTTTGTTTGTTTGAGTGTTTGGTTGTACAAACACTATACAAATCCACATTTCTTGGTCGGTTTTGATGAGATTTTAAATGTAAGTCATTATCAAACCGGGAAAGATTATGATGAAAACAGAAGTAAAATGTGATAAATGGTTGGGTAAAGGAGGGGGGGGGGAGGGCTGTGAGAGGCGGGTAAAATGTGAATATTACCAAAGAAAAACATATATTAGTGTCTAATCCATATTTTTGTTTTCAGGGTCGCTGAAATGGATAGTGACAATCCCGGTGTCCTTCAAGTCTAAGTTCAGCCCTGATAAGGTGGAAGTGGGAAGGGGTATTGTAAAAATAATCGAAAACGACATATATTAGAGCATACTCTAATTCATAGTTTACGAGGTCGCTGAAATGAATAGTGACACTCCCAATGCCCTTCGAGTCCAAGTTCAGCCCTGATAGGAAGGTGGTTGATAAGGGGTAGGAAGTGGTTGACGTAAAAATAACGAAAACGACAGATATTGGTGTTTAATCACGTTTTGCGAGGTTGCTGGAATGAATAGTGACACTCCCAAAGCCCTTTAAGTCCAAGTTCAGTTCCAATAAGAAGGAGGGGTTGGAAGTGTGGTGACATGTAAACTGTAAAATGTCAAAATGCTGGGCAATGTAACTGAAGCAACTATCTTAACAGGAATGATGAGAGAGAGAGAGAGAGAGAGAGAGAGAGAGAGAGAGAGAGAGAGAGAGTTTATCGGTTGTCACTCAGGGATTACCAGGGGCACGCCAGGTTGGTCAGCATATATATATATATATATATATATATATATATATATATATATATATATATCAAAAGGTGCGAACATGTAGACATCAGAGGGCTACCGAAACTCAGTAGATCACAGTTAAGGAGTTTATTATGAGATACGTTTCGTGTCATCCTGACACATCATCAGTCTGTAATGTAAAATCAATTCACATTTATAAAAAATATAATTAAAGTTTACATGATATTTTGAAAGGAAAACATAAAATACTAAAGTTATTCATAGAATTATTGTTAAAAGCTAAAAATACTAAAATTGTTTACAAGGTGACATTAAAATTGTAGAAATTTGGGATTAAAAAGGCATATTAACCTTAATAAAGCGAAGGGCAAGAAAGGAATGGCTGTAGGTCCGTCGTTTGCCCAGATCTCGACTACGCCAAGAAAAGCTGAGTAGAGGATTGACTAGAATTGAGGGAAGGAACGAGGTGCTTGATATGTAAAGACTCAAGTGTCGTTATATATTGGCTATGCTGGGTATTGTCAATTATCGAAAAATGTTTTTTGCTAATTTCAATTTTACAGAGAGCTGCATGATTTCTTACATTAGAAGGTTAAGGATTGGTTATCCTCTGGCCAGTTCTGTAGCTTACTCCCAAATGACTAGAATATCGAACTTGCAACAAGCGTTTCGTCGATCCAACGTAAGTACCGGGACACCCTGGGCAAGTAAATTTGTAAATAATATTGGATCGCATAAACGACAATACCAAGCATAGCCAATATATAACGACACTTGAGTCTTTACATATCAAGCACCTCGTTCCTTCCCTCAATTCTAGTCAATCCTCTACTCAGCTTTTCTTGGCGTAGTCGAGATCTGGGCAAACGACGGTCCTACAGCCATTCCTTTCTTGTCCTTCGCTTTATTAAGGTTAATATTCCTTTTTAATCCCAAATTTCTACAATTTTTATGTCACCTTGTAAATAATTTTAGTATTTTTAGCTTTTAACAATAATCTTTATGAATAACTTTAGTGTTTTATGTTTTCCTTTTAGAATAGCATGTAAACTTTAATTATATTTTTTTATAAATGTGAATTGATTTTACATTACAGACTGATGATGTGTCAGGATGACACGAAACGTATCTCATAATAAACTCCTTAACTGTGATCTACTGAGTTTCGGTAGCCCTCTGATATATATATATATATATATATATATATATCTATATATATATATATATATATATATACATATATATATATATGTGTGTGTGTGTGTGTGTGTGTGTGTGTGTGTGTGTGGAGGACTTATCAACGCGAGCACGTGTTTAACAGAAACAAAATTCTGACTCACATCAAGATCGTACTCCAGTCTCTCAAACGAAAGGTCAGGATGCGCAGATGGGTCAATTGGTGAACCAGAAATCTACACACACACACACACACACACACACACACACACACACACACACACACACATATATATATATATATATATATATATATATATATATAATACATATAATTTTCTTTATGCTGGAGGACTCCGGAGAGTGCTAACTACCGTTTACCACCCATGTAATTGCCATCCATTGGGATGTGAATGTGGAAATGGATTTGTTTGCCTAAAGCATCCAAGTAGAAATCGGGCCACGGTGCCTAAATTCGCTGATCGGTTACTACAGCCCTTCCCCAACCATTTCATAAGACTGTGATCCAGCTCTTCTCTATCCAACACTTTTTTGTTTTTTTTTACTCGTATGGTTACATTTTCCATCCTTTCAATAGTCTTACTCCTCTTGTAATAAGAGACAACATTAACATGCATAGCACACATTTCTACACTATCAACCAATCTACAAACAGATATTTATTAAACACTTGAAACTATACATACATCACAAGTTTCACTTAAACACCTCTACAAATGTATTCTCTCACTGTAGTGGGGGACCAACATTACAACCTTAAAATTATATGCAGTGTAGATATATTTATACTAAGTGTACTTCTTCAAGACAGGATGTAAGGCCCTTCCATTCGAGTGTTCAGTTTTACATAAAGTGCATGACTTAACATTATATATATATATATATATATATATATATATATATATATATTATATATATATATATATATATATATATATATATATATATATATGCATATATATATATATATATATATATATATATATATATATATATATATATATATATATATATATATATATGTGTGTGTGTGTGTGTGTGTGTATATAATATATATATATATATATATATATATATATATATATATATATATATATATATATATATATGTATATATATATATAAATGATATATGTACATATATATATATATATATATATATATATATATATATATATATATATATAACTATAGAATGACTCACATCCTTCTGGTCCACTGATCCAATCATCTTCAGTCCTCCGTTATAAAACAACTTGCTTAAACTTAACTAATCTGCCACTCATATACGTACATTTTCTTTCTGGAGAGAGAGAGAAGGCGACCCACACTTCGTCGTAGTTCGGTAGCAACTAAGTGCTCTTGCAATTTTTAAAATTGTGCCTTATCATTCCCGTAGTGACTTCCTATCTGAGCATGCATAGAACCGAGGCAAACTTATCGCTTCGATTGACAACGCAGAGGCGGCCAAATCCATTGACCTTGGCTCTACGTATTTTCCTATTTATCAAATGGGTGTAATACACAGAAAATAAACTGTGAAGAAATATACATCCGGTGGTAATGATACAGTATCGCATGTTGCAAAAAAAAAAATTATGCTTACGCTTAAGAATAAAGATCTATATATATATATATATATATATATATATATATAGATAGATAGATATATATATATATATATATATATATATATATATATATATATATATATATACCACCCCTGCTATTCAAACAGCTACACACACATGCACAAATGTGAGTGTGAATACACTTGTGCGTAACCGATCTTAATTTTTAATAAGATAATCTTGGGAAAAGATTGTTTGTTTCTTATGATTATTCTCATATCGATTATCTATGTGAAATTATAATAACACCTTCATTGTAGTACACCAAGCAATTATCATACTCGTCCAATCTGTTAATGACAACGTAGAAAGGAGGTCTTACAATGGCTTACCCATGTCTGATTGCGAACATGAATTCGTGCTCTATTAATTAAGACCACTTTTTGCGTGTAAGACTATCTCTTTACCTAGATTTAAATGTTTTTTCAAATTAAAACATTTTCATTTCAAAGATACGGTTTTTTTTCTCTCTCTCTTACCTGTATATTTTCTCTATGAAGTGTTCGAGCTGCGTTTCAAATGAATAAATATCGTTATCTGCCACAGTATTCATACTCTGAAACTTTAAATCCGGCAAATTATCCGTATTCTTCGCCATTGGCTGTATATTTGGCAACTCACGTAATACTAATTTGATTAATCAAATCGTGATTTTATAAACTGAATCTGACACGCTGATGACCGGGAGTTTGACAGCCACGATAGGTTACGATAATGAAATAATATAACTTGTTGGTATTGACTAAAGCTGGCCATACCTTCTTGAACCTAATTTTTAGTGGATATTTCATGTCTTCCACTTGTTTGCACTCACTGAGCAAATTTTACTGCATTCCAACGTGAGAAATTCTCGCTTGCCTGCATTATGATGAAAACTTTTTAAAGTCTGGCATATTTCAAACCACGTACAGAAGACTTTGATATGATTATAGTATCCAACCAGACCAAGTGCACCTGATTTGCGAACTTAGGGCTATTCCTGCGGGTCCCCCTTAAAGCAGATCAAAAAAACGTGTTCTAACAGGAGTGCAACCTACCAGTCCTCTGGCCATGCCTTAACCTAAAGGGAAGGGGTAAAGGGGGGGGGGGGGAGGGGGGGGGGGGGGGGGGGGGGGGGTCGCCTCCTTGGACCATAACTCGACACCGTGCATAAGAGAATGACTCATGTGTGCGCTACTACTCTGCAATATTACTGAGTTTTACTTGCTATCCAGTCAGTCGTAATAAATTCTCTTAAACGAAAAACAATCGCAAAAGTGTATTGTTGGAGTCGTGATTTTAAATAACTATTCATTCGTAACGGCGTTTATTTTTCACCCTGTCATAAGAGCTTTGGTACACACGGTCAACTTCAACATTTTTCTTTTCGTTCAGATTACAGGACCTATCATCTCGGTACTTGGATGCAGGATATGACGACAACGACGCGTACCTCGTATTTCAAGTAGCTATAAGGCTAAAATATATTTTATCTTGAAATGGGTCCAGGACGGACTCAAATCGTCTCCAGTCACCTACAGATCAGGAAATGCATATAAAATTAGTTAACCCGGGAACACAGGTTAGTATGCGTCTTGTAACTTTTAGTCACACCAAATTCTAGCAAAAGAGTAGGTACCTGGTCTAGTTTTTTTTTTTTTTTTTTTTTTTTTTTTTTTTTTTTTGTTTTTTTTTTTTTTTTTTTTTTTTTTTGCATCAGTGATAACCACTCAACCACATTTCATTATCGGTGACTGATGCAGATGCTGAAGTACGTTTTTACTTTTCATGCGTGTTAACCGTTTTCAATTCATATCTAAAAGAATTTCATTATTTCCTAGCCTACCACCCTATTACCCTAATTGTGACGCTAAGGATTTCCGGCACTCCACGATCATAATTGTTCAAATAAATGAACTCATATCACACATTCAGCACTGCTGGCCAAACCTGTGGTTTGTTTGTTTGTTTGTATGGTGGTTTTACGTTGCATGGAACCAGTGGTTATTCAGCAACGGGACCAACGGCTTTACGTGACATCCGAACCACGTCGAGAGTGAACTTCTATCACTAGAAATACACATCTCTCACTCCTCAATGGAATGGCCGAGAATCGAACCCGCGACCACCGAAGTGGGACGCTAATACCATACCAACTACACCGCTGAGACGATCCAAAACTGTGGTAACCTTTGATTGCCAAGGTTTTATGTTACTTATTCGCTACCCTTGAGACATTTTCTATTCTCTATTTATTTGCATCGCAAGGATACTAAGCAAACCAATACAATCACACGATATTTTCTGAATGACAGCGGTACCACCATTTATACTGCACCCACACACTTCCGTTTTACTTTGCCATGCTACTGGATGACATTTCTTGTCAATGTGACTCGCACAGTGGATATCTGGAGTACGGAAATGTTTGTGCATCACTTACTCGACAACTGGATAATGAAGTAATGAGAGTTTTCAATCCAGAACAATGCTTTTGCTTGTTTAAGACTGGATGGCGGGAATATACGTGATTCGATCCTCTCTCTACGATGGAGTCCAAAAAATTCTTAAACAATATAATAAAGCATTTTCATAGATTACCACCAGAAAACCAAAATTATATGTATTATTATAAAGTTCTTGTGGGCTGGCAACACATTAACAACTGGAGAGTTGGACTGTGTAGTGTAGCCTCTCCAAAGGACACAATGAGGCGTGTGTCTGTGCAAGCTGCTAACATGCAGTTAAGTTTCACCCCAGATGAGCCGCATTCAAGCATCTGGGTGACATCTAGTCTCAAATGCTTAGCAAGCTAGTTGCCCTTTTCCTGATACCCTTCTTTTGGACTTTTCATGTCTTCACCCTTTTCTTTCGTCAAATCAGTGTCTTCAGTCGTTGGTTAAGGAAAACATTGGTATGGCAGGTGTTGAAGCAATGAGACCCAACTGGATATATCATGAAAATAGAATTAACATATATGACTTCTGCACCAGACGATTTCAGGGGCATTTTTACAATTTTCTGGGTTTATTAGTTTCATATTCGAGTCAAGTTTATTATAAACTCGCACCGCACTTCCATAATACAAATTATATAAAAAAAAAAAAATAAAAAATACGCTAGGCACCTGCTCATGCTGATGTGGCTGCAACGGAAAGGCAGTTTCATTGATAATGAAGCAGTCCGTCAGTAGAGTAAGAAACCTATCAGCCCCTCCAAGGGATAAGTACAGAGTAAGTTAGGTTAAAAACTCGAAAATTAATGTATATCGAATAAACTATCTTTTTATTTTAAAAAACTAGATATCACACAGTTTTATACTTGCAGTAGTGGCGTTGGATTATACGTAGTCTTTCGTCAAGTTTAACACCTAAGTTTTCGATTAAAGGCAATTTCCTACTAAAACATGACAGTGACATATTTGCACAGAAGTATAACTTTGACAGCTGAGAGTCACGTGAGGGAGGGTGGCGTTTCTGGTGTGGCCATGTGTCGCTTTGACAATGCTCTCCCGCCCAAGTCGTGCCTGTACCTCAATGCTTCCCGCATCCGGTGTAGCCTTGCCTAAGTTAGGCTCTATATGCCTCTCTTTGGACTGATTATCCACAGAGCAAGTTTCGTCTGAAATTTTTCATTGAAAAATGGGTACATCGATCTCTATATTCATCCAAAGAACAAATTTTGTCAAACCAAACTTTGGGCAGAGATTTTTCATTGAAAAATGGATACATCCATCCCTTAAGACACCACCTGAATGATACAGGTTTTGAAAACAAAATAATCAACCAAAAATCCCATTAACAAGCAACAGAAAGAATAGGTGAAGGAGATACAAAAGTAAATGTGATAGCAACAAGTCAAGGAAAGGGCAAGAGCATTAATTGTTTTGGGTCATATCGAGCCAAAAGCTGTTCAGGGATTGGCATTAATGACATGTTACAGATCCACAAGATGAGAATCAAAGAGCTTCTAGCTTCAGCCCTCGAATACAGTACTAAAATCTTATATATTCTGTTTTCCATTATGTGTCCTTTATCATAGTAACAGAGAAAGCTACAAAGGAATGAAGAAAAGGAGGCCCCTGGGTGCTATATGCAAATAACTTTTCAGCAGAATTAGAAGGATTTGTAGAAGTACTTAACAATTAGAAGAGTGGAATTGAGAGGATTTAAAGCAAAACTGCTTGTAATAGGTATGAAGAGGAAATAATACAGTCAGCAGAGTGGCTGCAAGATCGCTGCTGGAAGGGCGTAGGGGTATGAACACTATCTATCAAACATAACAGACAGTCCCACAGGAATGCCCTGAATTCAAAATGCAAATAGGGGTTAGAGACTTTCAGATGCCAGAAATGTACCAACAGAGCAAATGAGGAAGACAGGGAGGAGGAGTATTATCCCGAGATGAAAAGACAGCCCTTCATAAGATGAACATTTCAGTTACCTTGGGGACATAGCAATAAGAAAAGAAAAAGAGAAGCACCAGCCTGGATGAAGTGGAATGCTGTTGGGACAATCATATTACAAAATATGAAGTTGCTGGAATAGAGACAGAAACCTCGAGCCTGATAGTTCGGACATGTAATGATAAGTGAGAGAAGAGCAATTCTTGTGCACAGTAGTAGATATGAAAGTAGCAGGCTGAAAACCAGTTAAGATGCAGAAAATCATGGAGAAATGCCATCGATGGAAACCTGGACCTGACGGGAATTCAAGGAGAAGCTATGATTTTAAGGAGTGCCGTTTCATTTCATGTCTAACCCATTGAAGGAAAAAGTATTAATAATGATGACAATGATATCATCTAACAGTAACATTTATTTAATTCATTCTCAATATATGGCAGACTTTATTACATTAAGTCCCAAACATATTAACGGAATATGTATAGAACTTTGGCCCAAGGTCAAGAGCTGGGAACCGAGGAGGCCATTCAGCGCTGAAACGGAAATTGACGATAATGAATTTCAGTCATGGCAGACAAACATTCACAAGTGCTGCTGCAAAATATTTGATGTAGTTTTAATATATGAACCTTTAATCTGGTTTATCAGCATCCTCATTGCTTTTAATGTGTCCAAGCACGAATCTAACTTATTTCAATATTTTTAACCAATCAAAGCACAAATCTAACTTATTTCAATATTTTTAACCAATCATGTAAGTTATTGAATAATTATATCTTAATACATTAGTATACAATAAGGCTTTTAGGCCAACTTTTTTTTTTTTTTTTTTTTTTTTTTGCTATTTTATATTCTGTTGAGTTTTCAGATAATTTCATTTAGTATTTTTTTTTGTTTTTTTTTTATCACTACTTTGTGAAAATTTTCTGCACATGTAACATATACACATAATATGATGCAGATGTCTAAGGTGGTTGTTGAACTGGTGGCAGCTGCTTGGATGATGGGTATACAGTACCACCAACACCAACTCATTCATGTTCTTGGAGAAATCAAAAGCATATTCCAAGTCAAGATGAACCACTTAACTGCAGGGAGATCATTTTTGATAGTGCTGGGAGAGAAAAATGGAGCAAGGAAAGAAGACCCCAGTTACTTTATATACAACTACTACTATACAAATCAAAGTATTTCTCTATGATGCCACAAGAGACTAAGATTCTACAAACTTTAAAATGCCAATTTAAAAAAAAAACAATTATGAAACTATGTAAATATTGGAACAATTTATAATATACTACATATTACAGGAAAAGAACTAAAGCAAAAATACTTCACCATACAAAATAATTCTAACTCTACATATCAATAAGAATAGTCAAAATATCACACACATTTTATAATCAGTCAACAGACTCACCTTTAATGTTAGAGAAAAAAATGTGCTACATGTAAAAAAAATAAGTAGAGAAGAATTTTTGTTAATATCCTTGACTTGCCACAAATGCAGGATACAGGATAAATAAGTAAACAAAACCTTCAACCAATTTGTCAGTGCTTACCATTAAGAAATAAGAGACGAAATACATTTTCAATTAATTATTGATTGTTACTTTCTTCTCATGGTAACCTATTCAGATTCTGAAATATGGATCTCCTTTGTGGAATGGACCTACATTCTCTGCAAGTACCATACAAAAACAAATTAAATGCATTAAAACTGTTTGTATAATATAAATAATACACAAGTTTCATTGTAAACTGCCATAGAAGCCTGGGGAATAGATGAACACATTCTAATGAAATGACTAATGATTTATGGCACAATATCACTGCTCAACACAGAAGAGAAAAAATTTATTAGTACATAGAAATCTGATTTACTTACGCAAAAATTTACTGAACGACTGCAATACCAATACATTTAGCAAATCATCATTTAAGAAATTCCTTTGTTTACAAATGAATGTTATCTAAAATGTAAACATGGCATGTTTTAGTACTATACGCAATACTTCTAACGGTACAGCAAGTAGGATCGATTGATTGATTGTGAGTTATCTGGCATCAAACTACAGCAAGTAGGAAAACGAAAACACTTGAATATTAACAGGAATTTTAATATTCAGCAAACAGTCACGTAGTAATGATTCCTAAATTATCATACACAAGAAAATATCCCTTTTAAATATATCAAAATATAAACTGAAAACCATAAAATTAAAATAATTTTAAAATTTCTCTTACATGCCAATTAAAATTAAATCCATACCTAGTAGCATTTGGTATGTTATTTCCAATTACTAGTAAATAAAATGGGTTAGTATTTACCCCACAATTCTCATACAACACTTTTCACCATTTTGTTTTTACTCACTCTTAAATACTAAGGCAGTAAAATGCTGTACTTCCTTTCAATTAGAACTTGTCTGCATTCACTTTCATTTCTGTATAAATTTTGGATTCCCTTCTAATGAGAAAAATACTACTCTTCACATTGCATAAGTATTGGTTTTTTCAATTCATCTCAAATTTTTTTGCTAGAGAAATAGAATTCATTATTTATTAATGCCTCCTAGTGAATAATGCAGCACCCTGAGCTTAGATCCAAATAAATCTTTAGCTATCTATCTTTTTCACTTTGCTTTGACTTCTTTTTCTTTTTTAGTTTACCTTCAAGTTCCAAAACAAGATTTCCCTCATCTCCAGTACCAGTAGCATCCTTTTTCCTTTTTCCTTTTTTTCTTGTTTTTTATTTATATCATTACCTTCTGAAGTACTTCCTTCATATCTCCTGAGGTATCTGGAGCATCCTTGGCCTTTTTTTCTTTTCTTTCTGTTTTCCTTGATCTCATCACACTCTGACAACATGTCTTCAGTACTTTTGCATATATCAGCATCATCTTTGTCCTTTTTTCTTTTCTTCTTAATTTTCTTGGTATTATCAGAGTTAACAGCAACCCCATTTTCCTCTGTTATTTCCTCCTGGTTTCTCTCTCTTTCATCGCATTCTGGAATATTTTCTTCCTTAACTTCAATGCTATCAGCAACATCTTTTTTCCTTTTCTTTTTGTTTCTCTTTGTTTCATCACATTCTGGAATTTGTTTTTTGTTAATTTCAAAGATGTCAGCAACATCTTTTTCCTTATACTTTTTCTTCTTCACTGGCTCTGGTCCATCCTGTTCTGCAATACTATTTTCATTACCTTCACAAATTTCAGTGACACCTTTCTCTTTTTTACTTTTCTTTTTCTTCTTCTTACTTTCATCACATTCTGAACTTAATTTCTCGTTACCTTCACAGACATCAGCAGCATCTTCAGTTTTCCTTTTTTTCTTACCTTCTTTGAGTCCTTCATGCATCTGACTCTCTTCATATTCCATCATTCAATGTTCACAACTTCAGGCTGAAGTGTTTGCTCGGTGGCCAACACTACTATTCAACATTGCCATTTTCTTTGCAAAATAATCCTGAAATACATAAGCAATGTTAACCATAAGAACATGAGCAACAACAGATTAAGCCACACTGGCTTATAATATTACGAGTCAAAAATGACTCGACAAGAAAGATCGATATGTATAGCTGTACATTTGGAGAAAAGTGATAAAAAAAATCTATATAAAAAGATACACAACCCACTTTCTTCCTTTTTTTTTTTACTCATTAGTCTGTACTATTACAAAACTGAATAAATATACTATTATATTATTATCATTAACAATAAAAAACAAAACTCTCACCAGGCACACATGAAGGATTTGTTCTTTAGCACACAAGCTTCCACAAAAAAGTTATCAATGTGGCAAAGACAATCGATGCCAACAGAAGGGAATTAGAAAGCAAAAATAGGAGCAAGGTAAATTTGAAAAGACAATAGACAGCTAGATGTGAACTTTATTAACTTATGAAAAGGCTAACAGAAAAGCAACTGGGAGTTGAATGAATACAGCAGAGAACTTTTTGTACTATCTGACAAAATAAAGAAGATACATGGTACATTAAATACCATTCCATCAGTCGGAAAACAATCTCAGTATCATATTCATACAACACAAGTTATCACTTAATGCAAACTACAAATGCCAAAGAGAACATTTAGCTGGATTAATATTCACCTTAACATGTACATAGCACAAAAATTGTGCAACTTATTCAACTTGCACTAAGGGACCTTGACATGGTAATACAGCTCCATAAGATGTTTTTATATAAAAAAAAAAGTACATAATACGTTCAACACATAATACTTATCTCAAAAACTATAGAGAAAAAAAAATTTCAAGTGTGATTTGAAGATGAGATATGCAAAAAGGATTTAAAAAGCCAAGCAACCAGAAAATTCATATGGCATTGCTGGCAGTATATTGGTCATGGAGCTAACAGCTGGTCACACAATTTCACTCTGGATGCCCTTAGGTCATAGACTATTACTATTCCTACAATGAGTATGAACTTAAGCCAAAAGTAAAGCTGCTGCTTACTACTACCATCAACAACAAATCAGTTACTAAAAAATGGGTACTAATTTAGTTTTCCCTCAACCAATACCATTCCCTATTTTCATGAAGAACCATCTATCTTCAATAATGTTCTTCCAGTCCCTTTCCAAATCTGTTGCTACAGAACATCTGTCCATAACCATCACTCTTTTTTGCCTATTTCTAGCTGCAGTCTTCCTCATTCAGAGGAACTTCTGGTTCATCGCCTCTTGTCTATCACACATACCTGACTCCTTTTAATTTAAATTTTTTTTTTTTTAAAGCACTCCTACCTGCAGGCCTTCCCTTCCTGTTGCTCCTGCCCTTCAGCTTCCTGCTGCTGACCTTTGGCATTTTATTTCATCCTATTTTTGGCGGAGTTCTGGCCTCTGGCCATGCAACCACTTCTAGTCTTAAACCAGCCACCTGCTTTTGCTTCTGTTTCAAACCACATACCTGCTTCTGGACATGTACTTGGGCCTGAAAACAGCATGCCTATGGCCACCTGATCACCAGCACCTAGTACATGCCCATTCTCTTGCTTTGGTTGCCATACCACATCTACCAGGACCTTGGATAACCACAGCACACACTGACTCCACCAGTGTAGCTGTTATCCTTCCCATAACTGCTCCTCTGCTCCAGGTGTAATTACTATCATTAACCATTTCCCCTTCCAATCACCTGTCAGCAACCACAAGGACGACAGCATTGATAGAGTGATTGCTCCTGATAAGAATGAGTCCAGAGGACAACCTATGGTGGCATACATAGCCCCCTTGGGTAAAGTAGGTGGACTACTAAAAAGGTTCCAGTGAAATTACAGTGCCAATAATAATAAACAAGATCTGATAATGGCAGGTGTAGTAACCCAGTCACCAACAGTAATAATAATAAACCTACAGCTAGTATGGTAAAACAAAGACTCTCGGTGCAGCACACCTTACTCATATGAGAGGGTGTAGAGAGGTAATCCATAACCACAGGTAAGAAGCACAGCTGTGCAGTAATGCACAAGACTGAGTACAATAAAGAAGGTGAGTGCAGGGAATTATGTAATCACAAGACAACTGTGAAGCTGGACATGTTGCGCTCTATGCACTATGTAATCTATAACAGGTAAGGAAAGTAAACAAGTGGAATTATGTACACAACAGCAAGAACCAGTGCTTGACATGCTGTACAATACTTGTTAAATAAGAGGCAAGTGAATTGAAGCAGAGGCACTTCGTAACTGAAATGATATTGTTATAATACAATAAAGTTTCATACATACTTACCTGGCAGATATATACATAGCTAAGACTCCGTCGTCCCCGACAGAAATTCAAATTTCGCGCCACTCGCTACAGGTAGGTCAGGTGATCTACCGGCCTGCCCTGGGCGGCAGGACTAAGGAACCATTCCCGTTTTTCTACTCATATATTTTCTCTTCCACCTATCTCCTTGCGGGGAGGCTGGGTGGGCCCTAATCGTATATATCTGCCAGGTAAGTATGTATGAAACTTTATTGTATTATAACAATAATCATTTTTCATACAATCAACTTACCTGTCAGATATATACATAGCTGATTGGCACCCTTCGGTGGAGGGTAAGAGACAGCTACTACTGGAATAGACAGGTAAACAACATCTGTTGTGTAGTATAAAAATAAAAACCTTGGTTTCCTACCTGAATAGGTGGTAGACTTCGTGGGTGTTTTCCCCGTAGTCTGCATCACCTCAAGAAACTTTAGCGAGATATGTGATCTATGGCCAAGAATTCTTGTGGGTCTGCCGAAGGGTCTTATCCACTTAACTCGGCAGAGCCTGAAAGGACTTTGTCCATGGGTGCTGATCCACTTACATGACAAACACACCTTATTAAGGAGCACACAACCAATCCCCGACCACCTGATCCTAACCACCATGTTTAGTATTCAAATTGCTCCGAGTTATTCCCCAACTCTTCGCAACAACCGTAACTCAAACCACATGCACGCACACAATAATTTCAAAAAAAATTTTAACTATTACAAGATATCACAAGTAGTTCCTTACTGAACTGAAGTGACTGGCCTGCTTGTGCGGCAACTGCACTTGTTCAGCAGAAAGTTCTAGAACATATCTATTAGACTTAAGTAAAAAAAAAAAAATTTTAAGGATTGTTGTCAGCTCCTGTACCCATGGATTGTGCCCGCAGACACAAAATGGACCTAAGGAAAAACATTTTTCATAGGTCACAGCACGTCCTTCAAATAGTGAGCAGCACCACAGAATTACATCTCCAATAGTGCGCTTCCAAGATATTCTTCAGCGACATATTTCTCTGAAAAGAGAGAGACGTCGCCACTGCTCTCACTTCATGAGCTCTTACTCTCAGGGAGTTTTAAAGAATCATCCGTGCAAGCCTTATGAGCGTCCGTAATTAACGTTCCTGACAAAAAAAAAGGCTAAGGCATTCTTAGACATAGGTCTTGATGGATCCTTCACTGAGCACCAAAGACCTTGTCTAGAACCTCCCAAACTGTTCCTTTTTCTGTAAGGTAAAACGTTAACGCCCTTACTGGGCAAAGAGACCTATCCGGTTCCCTGCCGACGAGACCCGATAATCCTTTTACCTCGAAGTTTTTTCTCGGCCAGGGATTCGAAGGATGTTTTTCATTCTTCGCCAAGAATAATTTCCTTGAAGGAAACAGATGGCTGAATCTATATTGAACCCGACTTTGTCACTAAGGGCGTGCAGATTCACTAACCCTTTTTGCCGTCGCTAGTGACAAAAGGAATAAACATTTTCTCGTTATATCACGAAACGAGGCCAAATGTAGGGTTCCAAATCTCTCTGAAGCCAAGAACTTCAGCACTACGTCTAGATTCCAGTTAGGGGGAGAAGTAATTCTAGACTTCTTGGTCTCAAACGACCTAATCAGATCATGCAGATCCTTATCGTTTCCCAAATCTAGGCCTCTATTCCTAAAGACGGCCGATAGCATACTTCTA
The DNA here is from genome assembly GCF_015104395.2 of Macrobrachium nipponense. NCBI lineage: Eukaryota > Metazoa > Arthropoda > Malacostraca > Decapoda > Palaemonidae > Macrobrachium > Macrobrachium nipponense. The sequence continues at coordinate 113,099,183 of NC_061109.1, forward strand.
TAGACCCTTTATCGTGGCTACGGAGAGCTGCGATTCTTCTCTCAGAAATAAACAGAAAATCAGCTATTTCTGTTACAGAGGTAACTGGAGGAGGACAACTTCTTTGACTTACACCACCTTCTAAAAACTTCCCACTTGGATTGGTAAACCCGGATAGTGGAAGTTTCTCCGGGCTCTCGCGATCGAGCTTGCTGCTTTACTAGAAAAGCCCTCTCGCTCTGACAAGTCTTTCGATAGTCGAAAGGCAGTCAGAGCGAGAGCGGGGAGGTTTTGATGAAACCTCTCGAAGTGTGGTTGTCTGAGAAGATCCCTCCTTTGTGGAAGGGATCTGGGGAAGTCTACTATCCACTCCACTATCCTCTGGGAACCACTCTTGAGCTGGCCAAAAGGGGGCTATCAGGGTCATTCTTGTCCCCTTTGAAGTCACAAACTTCCTGAGTACTTGCCCCAGAATCTTGAATGGGGGAAATGCGTAAACGTCTACCTGAGACCAATCTACAGAAGGCGTCTACTGCTAGAGCTCTGGGATCTTCTACTACTGAACAGAAGACTTCCATCTCCTCGAGGAACGTGGCAAAGAGGTCGACATGAGGAGTTCCCCAAGAGACCAGAGCTTGAGGCAAACGTCCTGAGTGGAGGTCCACTCGGTATGAAGGACCTGGTTCTCCTGCTCAGCCTGTCCGCTCTTACGTTCCTTACTCCCTGAACGAACCTCGTCAAGAGAGAGATGTTCCTTTGCGATGTCCACAACAGCAGTCCTCTTGCGAGTTCGTAAAGGGCATACGAGTGAGTACCTCCTTGCTTCCGAATGTATGCCAGAGCGGTTGTATTGTCCGCATCACTTGTAATATTTTGTTGCATACTAAACGGTTCGAAGCTCTTTAGAGCTAGGTGTACAGCCAGCAGCTCTTTGCAGTTTATGTGGCAGGACACTTGAAGAGCATTCTAAGTGCCTGACACTTCTCTCTTCAAAGTTGCTCCCCAAACCTTTTTCCGACGCGTCGGAAAACAATACAAGGGTTTGGCTCTGTATTTCCAGGAAGTACCCTTGTTTTTCCCTCAGTGGGAGTAACCACCATTCTAGATGTCGTTTTATCAGATCTGGAATGGGAAAACTGTCCAGGAGGAGTCCTGTCTTCTGTCCATGAACTTCTGACGGAAGAACTGAAGAGGCGGAGATGAAGTCCTTCCTAGATGAAAGAACTGTTCGAGCGAGGAAAGGGTCCCTAACAGGCTCAACCATTCCCTCGCCGAAGTCCGTTCCTTCCTTAGGAAGAGAGAGACTTTTTCTAAACCTCTCGCTAGTCTCTCTGAGAAGGAAATACTCGAAAACCACCCCGAGAATCCATCCGAATCCCCAGATAGACCAAGTTCTGGCTGGGATCAGTTGGGACTTCTCGAGGTTCACGAGTAATCCTAATGTCTTTATCAGGTTTAGCGTTACAGTCAGGTCCTCCAAACACTGTTTCTCTGACTTTGCTCTGATAAGCCAGTCGTCTAGTATAGAGATATACTGATTCCTTTCAGATGAAGCCATCTCGCCACATTTTTCAAAAGGTTCGTGAAAACCTGAGGCGCCGTAGACAGGCCGAAACACAAGGCTCTGAATTGGAAGATCCTTCCCCCCGTCATGAAACGGAGGTACTTCTTCGACGAAGGATGATCGGGACGTGAAAATAGGCGTCTGGAGATCCAGAGACACCATCCAATCCCCTTGGCGAAGAGCCGCCAGGACTGAAGCAGAGGTTTCCATGGAGAACTTCTTTTGTTTTTTGAACAAACTTGTTCAGAGCGCTGACATCCAGAACTGGTCTCCAGCCCCGCCCCGAGGCTTTCGCAACCAAGAAAAGACGATTGTAAAACCTGGGGGTGAGCTTTGATCCAGCACAAGTTCTATAGCTCTCTTGTCCCACATCTGATCCACCATTTGTTGAAGATATCTTTCAACACAGGGGTCCTTGTAATTGGCGGACAATTCCCTCGGAGTTGACGTCAGGGGAGGATTGTCCAGGAAAGGAATGAGATATCCCTTCTGAAGAACCGACATCGACCAAGCGTCTGTGTCGATGCGAGTCCAGGCTTCCGCAAATCCCCGAGCCTGGCACCTACTGGTGTTTGGAGGAGCGCCACTTCACTTTCCCCTTTTAAAGGGGCGGAACGAGGCTCGACCTCTCTTCTCGGTCGTTTTCCTTTTAGCGGTAACTCTATTGGGAGGGCCTCCTCGAAAGGGTCCGAACAGGATAGACCCCACTTTCTTTTCTCCCACCATCACTGGTCTCTTCTTCCTGGACGATTGCAGGAGGAAGAATCCTGAGTCGCTTTCTCCGTCAGAGATCTGAAATATCCCTCACCAACTGTGACGGGAAACAGAAAAATCAGACCTAGGGGCGAATAACAAAGCTGCTCTTTGCGAATGTGATACTGCTTTCGTCAAGAAAGCGCTAAAAACAGATCTCTTCTTCAAGAGACCTGCTCCAAATAAGGAAGAAACTTCCCCTGAGCCATCTTGCACCACCTTGTCAATACATGACAAAATTGCCAGGAGTACATCCGGTTCTAGCCCTTCATGGGGGCATGAGCCTTCTTGGACATCACCCCAAGGGACCAATCTAGGAAGTTAAAGACTTCTAGAAATGTGAAAAAGTCCCTTGAGAGATGATCCACTCTGAAAGACCCCAAGTAATCTTAGCCGTGTGAAGGCTATGTCTCCTGGATGCATCTACCAGACTGGAAAAGTCAGCTTCAGCTGAAGCTGGAAGAGTGAGACCCATATTCTCCCCAGTCTGGTACCAAATCCCTCTCTTGCCCGTAAGTCTAGGGGGAGGCATGCAAAAGACTGTCCTTACTAGCTCTTTCTTAGTTAGCATCCAGCTATCCAGCGATGCAGAGCGCTCTTCATAGAAATTCGTCGGTCTCATCTTCAAGAAAGCCGACGATTTCGGTGTCTCGAGCATGAAAAAAGTGAACGAGGCGAAGGAGGAGCGGCGAGGATCAATGCATCTCCGTATTCCTGGAGAAGGAGAGCTGTCAAAACTTTGTAGTTCGACAGTCCTTCTTTACCGTGAGACTCGTCCTCTGAGTCCTCTTCCAAAATCGGATCAGCAGGAGAGGCCACTTCCCGTTCCTGGTCTTCCTGTCCAAAAATGACAATTTGTTGAAAATTGCATTTTTCCTAACTATACAAACCTGAGGTCCTTTAACAATAGGAAGGTAACTAGCGGCAGCTGGGACGGTCGTAAGCTTCGAACAGGGAGAACGGTAGTTAACTGCTTGTCCGATCGTGCGCGCGCGCGCGCGCCCAGAGGTGAAGAATCACTTTTGCTTTAGCCCATGCAAAAAGTTGCAGAGTGAGGGGTGGCATGAGGTGGGACTATATGTCAAAGGACCTCAGGTTTTGTATAGTTTAGGAAAAGTGATATTGTTATTGTTACCAATAAAGTTTCATCACCATACTTACCTGGCAGATTAATATACATAGCTAAGACTCCGTCGTCCCCGACAGAAATTCAAATTTCGCGCCACTCGCTACAGGTAGGTCAGTGATCTACCGGCCTGCCCTGGGTGGCAGGACTAGGAAACCATCCCCGTTTTCTATCATATTTTCTCTCTCACCTGTCTCCTGCGGGGAGGCTGGGTGGGCCTTTAATTGTATATATCTGCCAGGTAAGTATGTATGAAACTTTATTGTAACATAACAATATCATTTTCATACAATCAACTTACCTGTCAGATATATACATAGCTGATTGGCACCCTTCGGTGGAGGGTAAGAGACAGCTACTATATGGAATAGACAGGTAAACAACATATGTTGTAGGTATAAATAAAACCTTGGTTCCTACCTGATAGGTGGTAGACTTGGTGGTTGTTTGCCCAGTAGTCTTCATCACCTCAAGAAACTTTAGCGAGATATGTGATCTATGGCCAAGAGTTCTTGTGGGTCTGCCGATGGGGTCTTACCACTTACTCAGCAGAGCCTAAAAGGACTTTGTCAATGGGTGCTGATCCACTTATATGACAATACACCTTATGAAGGAGCAACCACAACCAATCCCGACCACCTTGATCCTAACCATATGTTAGAACTAAAGGATTGTTACGAGTTATCCCCGAACTCGTCACAACAACCGTAACTCAAAAAACAAAACCACTACGCACACATACATAATTTTTCAAAAAAAAAATTATACTCAACTAATTGGATATGACGAGAATTCTCTTATGAACCAACATAGACGGCCGCCCGTGCGAGCCTGAATCCTCCCATTGTTCGAAAGAGATTCGATCCAATATCCAAAAAACCCCCAAAAAGAAGAAAAGTATATACATTTAAGGATTGGTGTCAGCTCCCGTACCCAGAACCGTATCTGCCGATACGTATAGGACCTAAAGAGAAAAGCACTTCTCATACGTCACACGCACGTCTTTCAAGTAATGAGATGCAAATACTGAGTTGCATCTCCCATATGTCGTATCTATAATGTTTTAAGCGACATATTCTTATAAAACGCGAGAGACGTCGCAACCGCTCTTACTTCATGAGCTTTTACTCTCAGTAGTTGCAATTGTTCGTCAGGACAGACCTTATGAGCGTCCGTAATGACGTTTCTTACAAAGAACGCTAGAGCTTCTTGGACATCAGTCTTGTGGGGTCTTTTACCGCGCACCAAAGACCTTGTCTAGAGCCTCCCAACTGACGCTTCCTCTGAAGATAGAACTTCAGAGCTCTAACAGGGCATAGAGACCTCTCTGCTTCTCTGCCTACGAGACTCGACATTCCTTTGACTTCGAATGACCTAGGCCAGGGATTCGTGGATTCTCGTTTTTCGCGTAAAACAGGGTCTTAAACGAGCAAATAGCCGAGTCTCCCTTGAATCCTACTTTATCCTGCAGAGCTTGTAACTCACTAATTCTTTTTGCTGTCGCTAATGATAAAAGGAATAGGCATTTTTCTAGTTATGTCTCAAATGATGCCAGATGCGGAGGCTCGAATCTATCCGAAGACAGATATTGTTTGAGGACTACGTCCAAGTTCCAGTTCGGAGGTACTGGTTTCCTTAGACTTTGAAGTCTCAAAAGATCTTATGAGATCGTGGAGATCTTTGTTATTTGCCAGATCTAACCCTCTGTTCCTGATACAGCCGAGAGCATACTTCTGTATCCCTTTATTGTGGATACGGCTAGATGAGATTTTACTCTCAGGAATAGCAAGAAATCAGCAATTTCGCTATAGAGTAGAGGAGGAGGACAACTTCTTGGCTCTACACCACCTTCTAAAGACCTCCCACTTTCGACTGGTATACTTTCGTAGTGGAGGTTCTGCGAGCTCTCGCGATCGCGCTTGCCACTTCGCGAGAAAAGCCTCTCGCTCTGACAAGTCTTTCGATAGTCGAAAGGCAGTCAGAGCGAGAGCGGGGAGGTTTTGATGGTACCTCTTGAAGTGTGGTTGTTTGAGAGATCCGTCCTTCCTGGTAGGGATCTTGGAAAGTCTACGATCCACTCTACCACCTCCGTGAACCATTCCTGGGCCGGCCAAAAGGGGGCTATTAATGTCATCCTCGTCTCTTTTGACGCCACAAACTTTTTCAATACTAACCCCAGGATTTTGAATGGGGGAAAAGCGTAAACGTCCACTCGAGACCAGTTTTTAGCAGGAAGGCGTCTACCATAATCGCTCTTGGATCTTCCACGACCGAGCAAAACACTGGGAGCCTTTTTGAAATGTATGTTGCGAAGAGATCCACATGAGGAGTTCCCCACAGAGACCAGAGATCGAGACACACTTCCTCGTGCAGAGTCCATTCTGTATGAAGGACCTGGTTCCTCCTGCTGAGCCTGTCCGCCCTCACATTCCTTACTCCCTGTACGAACCTTGTCAGCAGGGAGATGTTCCTGTGAGACGTCCAAAGTAATAGATCCCTCGTGAGTTCGTAAAGGAACGAGGAGTGTGTCCCTCCCTGTTTCCGAATGTAGGCAAGTGCGGTGGTGTTGTCCACGTTTACTTGCACTACCTGTCTCTCACCAGAGGTTCTAGGCTCTTCAAGGCCAGGTGTACGGCGAAGAGCTCTTTGCAGTTTTATGTGCCAGGACACCTGTGCTGGGTTCCCAGGTGCCTGACACTTCCTCTGAGCCTAATGTCGCTCCCCAAACCCGTCTCCGACGCGTCGGAGAACAACACTAGGTCTGGGTTCTGTGTTCTTAGAGAGATCCCTTTGTTCTCTTCCAGAGGTAGCAACCACCACTGTAGGTGTGCCTTTATCTCCACTGGAATGGGAAAAACGTCCGACAGTTGTCCGGTTTTTCCAGCTCCAAGAAACTTCTTGAGGAAGAATTGAAGTGGACGGATATGAAGTCTTCCTATGGGAAGAACTGTTCCAGCGAGGAAAGCGTCCCCAGAAGGCTCAACCATTCCCATCGCTGACGTTTGTTGTTTCTCTAAGAAGAGAGAGAATTATCCTCAAACCTTTTGTTTGCGGTTCTCTCTTGCGAAGGAAAAACTCGAAAACCCCGAGAATCCATCCGAATCCCCAGGATAGACTAGGTCTTGTCTGGGGTCAGTTGAGACTTCTCGAGGTTCACAAGCATCCCAACGCCTTGGTCAAATCCAGAGTTACTTTAGGTCCTCCAAGCACTGTCTCTCCGATCTGGCCCTGATGAGCCAGTCGTCTAGGTACATAGAGGACATTCACTCCTTTGAGATGAAGAAATCTCGCCACATTCCTCATCAGGCTTGTGAAGACCTGAGGAGCTGTGGACAGGCCGAAACCACCAGGCTCTGAACTGAAAGATCCTTCCCCCCGTCATGAAAACGGAGTACTTCTTCGACGAAGGGTGGATCGGGACGTGAAAGTAGGCGTCTTGGAGATCTAGAGACACCATCCAATCTCCTTGTCGTAATGACGCTAGGACTGAAGCAGAAGTCTCCATGGAGAACTTCTCCTTCTGAACAAATTTGTTCAGAGCGCTGACGTTCTAGTACTGGTCTCCAGCCTCCCGAGGCTTTCGCCACTAGAAAAAGGCGATTGTAAAACCCCGGGGAGTTTTGATCCAGTACTAGTTCTATTGCACTCTTGTCCCACATTTGTTCCACCATCGATCGAAGAGTATCCCTCAGCACAGGGTCCTTGTACTTGGCTGATAGTTCCCTTGGTATTGACGTTAGGGCGGAGTATTCAGGAAAGGGATACGATATCCCTTCCTTATGATATTCAGTGAAGACGCGGTCTGCGTCTATCAGTGTCCAGGCCTCCACGAATCCCCAGGAGGCCTGGCACCCTACTGGGTGCTTGGAGGAGAAATGTTTCATTTTCCCTTTTTAAAAATGGGAAACGAAACGGCGGACCTACCTCTCTTCTCTGGAGCCTTCCTTCTTGCGGGAGGTCTGGAGAAATCGGACCACCTCGAAAGGGCTGCATAGAAGTGCTAGGTTCTTTCTTGTCAGAAACTAAAGCATATTTCTTCTTCCTAGCTGACTGCGTCGAAGATCCTGCGTCGCCTTCTCAGTTAAAGAGTGAGCCACGTCCTTCACTAACTTAGAAGGGAACAAATAGTCAGACAGAGGTGCATATAGTAGAGCTGCCCTCTGAGCATGCGAGACTGCCTGTTAAGTTAAGGCGCCATACACCGTCCTTTTTCTTCAAAAGACCTGCTCCAAATAATGAAGAGACTTCAAAAGATCCATCCTGTACCGCTTTGTCGATGCAAGACAAAATGCATAACAGGGCTTCCGGTTCGATTTCCCTGTGAATCGTGAGCTTTCTTGGACATCACCCAAGGGACCAATCTAGAAGTTGAAGACTTCCAATACATGGAAAAGTCCCTTGAGGAGATGATCCAGTTCTGAAAATACTCCATGTAATACGAGCGAATTAAGACTTGGACGCCTTGAAGCGTCAACTAACGTCGAAAAATCTGCCTCTGTTTTGTAGAAGGGAGAGCGATAACCCATATCCTCCCCCGTCTTGTACCATATCCTCTTTTCCCAGCTAACCTTGCTGGAGGCATGCAAAATACTGTCCTGACTAAGTCTTTCTTCGACTTCATCCAGGAGTCTAAGGCGTGTAAAGCCCGCTTCATCGAGATTGTGGGCTTCATCTTCAGAAAAGACGAAGGCTTCTTCGCCTTCGCACTCGAAAAGAGCGAGCGCGGAGAAGGAGGAGCAGCCGGAGTCAACTCGTCTCCGTATTCCTCCAGAAGCAGGGTAGTCAACACCTTATAGTTGGACAAGCCCTCTCTTCCATGATCGTCATCATCCGAGTTTTCCTCCAACTCGTGATAAATCTGAGTTTCCTTTCCGTTCCTCCTTTCAGAACTTTCCTCTTCTGGAGGAGACAAACTCCTGATAGGAGAGGGGCTAAGGGAATGAAAGTCTTTCCTTTTTCCCGTTCTGATCGACTTGGAAGGCGTCACAACCTGCGGCTTCTCTTGCGCTTTAGAAGACGTCTTGTATGACGCTTCCCGCTCTCCGAGCGTCATATATGACGTCTCTTGTTGACGTCTTGATGACGCTTCGCGTCTGGAAGACGCTTCGCTCTCTAAGGGCTTCCTACTCGGCGTCACAATCTTGGACGGAGCGTCACGTCTAAGATCCGCTTGAAATGACGCTTCACTTCTAAAAGAACGTCTTTCGTTTCTCTTGTCTTACAAACACTCTCGTCAGCCCCCGTTCTTCGAGCAGGTGCGAGAGGACGAGACTTCTTAATTGGAAGCGTCACGTCCTTCCGACGGGGCGCTAAAACTCCCACAAGAGATGACAGTTGTTCCTGAACCGCCATAATGATCTTTCTTGACGCTTCTCCTACGTCCAGTGCATGACGTCTCTCGTCATCACTCGGGAAAGAAGCCTGATGGGGTACTTCTTCGTAAGCGTCCGGTGACGCTGACGCCACCTTCGCTTTCTTAATAGAAGACGGGGCGTCATCCGAGAAGCGCTCTGGACTAGAATCAATGTCTTGCTTCATATGACGCTTCAGAGGTCTCGATAAGTTCGACTCCTTCCACCCTCGTTTAGGTGAGGGAGAGGGAGAGGACGAGAAACACTCGCGAAGGACGCTTTTCCTATAGCGCCCTTGAGCTGGCTGCCATGAAGCAGAGCTAGCTGAAGGGACGTCTGACCGTTGGGGATTCCCCACGACCTCCTTAAGGCTTTCGACTTTCCTTCTCCTCTGGGCATGGGAGCTTGGAAGAGGTCTAGGCCTGGGAGCGCCGCAGGGACGATCAAACGCCCCCTCCACAACACTGATAGGACTCACTTCACTAAAATGTTCACTATCACTAGCCTTACCTTTCGAGTCAGCCATCTTGGACTTCATGTCTCGAATAGTCGCTTTCAGATTGGCGATTTCCGATGCCGAATCCGAAAAGACACTCTGAGAATGAGATCTATAGGGAGAATCTACAGTAGTAGGGTTAGAATTATCCGTGAAAGGCTCAATAGGCCTTGAATTCACACCTTTCAGTCGTCTAACTCTATCCCTCTCTAACTTCTTCAAATAAGAAGTCAAAGTCTTCCACTCTTCTGCATTCAAACCCTCGCATTCCTTACAAGTGTTTAATAGCAGAACACTGAACCCCCCTACATTTACGGCATACATGTGAGGATCAACCGAAGCTTTCGGTATCCTCACCCCTGCAAGCCTACATTCACACACATTCTCACACTCACATTAGAATCAGACATACTGAGAAAAATCCAAAAGAGTTATTCCAAAAACAGTCCACAGTAGCGAATGCCAAAACACGATCCAAATACGTCACCAAAAAGCCGAAAAAACGTTGATCAAATGTTGAAAAAAAGAATCTAAGTCAGGAGGTAATAACAACAATGTTGATACCACCGGCGACAGAGAAAATATGATAGAAAACGGGGATGGTTCCTAGTCCTGCCACCCAGGGGCAGGCCGGTAGATCACCTGACTACCTGTAGCGAGTGGCGCGAAATTTGAATTTCTGTCGGGGACGACGGAGTCTTAGCTATGTATATATCTGACAGGTAAGTTGATTGTATGAAAATGCAATTTTCGACAAATTGTCATTTGTTCCGATACGTAATACAAACCCTCGGTCCTTTAACAATAGGAAGACTCACTTCTTGGTGGGAGGAATCTGAGTCTTTTTGGTGAACAGACTGGTGTTCGTCCAACCCTGGAGTGCCTCCCTGGTCGTAAGAGCAAAGGGAAGGGATACCAAACCTCTGTCCGATTGATCGGGTGTGCACCCGCAGGATCAATGGGTCAGACCTCTGGGCCAAGTACTAAGAGAGAGGCAAGCGTATCTCTTCGTACCAGCAAGCAGAACTTGTTCCTGTTTGCAAGAGACAATCATAAAATGATGGGTTTGTCTCATTTGGCATCCACTTCCTCCCCCTTGTTGGAGGAAGTGGTGGAATATTTTACTCCTATCCCTACTGAAAGGATAGGATGGTGGCTCTATTCAGTAGCTCACCTGCATCTCGTCCTTACCCAGGCAGGGTGACGACCGTGTCCCTCTACCCAAAGTAGAGGGAAGAAAAAAAAAAAAGATGGGAAGAGGAGCCAGTCACACTCTCATTCCTCATCCATTCTTACGTCACACCAGGGCTCGATGCTGTTCAGGCCTGCGAGGGTCTGGGTTAACTACACAACGTGTTGGACAACCACCACGGTTCCCAAGGAAAAAGATCCAAGGAACTGTGGGCATATCCTGAAGGTAGAAGGAGGTGCATGCGTCCGGTTGGACCAGGCGCCTGCCTTCATTACCTGCGCCACGGAGAAGTTCTTGCGGAACGCGAGAGAATGATGAAGAGGCGTCCGCACTCATCCTGGGTGTCGAGTTTTCTTCAGACAGCTCCGTCGCACCTTCACAGGACAAAGCACATAGCCTTCGTATCGGAGGCGGTGACGTCCATTGGGAGGGGGGTATTGTGAATGGACTCCCCGAAAACAATCGTCAGTTACCGAGGGTTCGAGTCTTCGCTTAAACGAAGATAGGTTACGAAATCGCGTCACAAATCCCCATCCCTTTGTGCTTGACTTCTCAAGAGAAGTCATGCAGTTACCTAAGACGAAAAAGAAGGGTAGTCGTATGACCTATCCCTCTTCTCGACTTTTGGTTTATGTACGTACTCATACTGACAAGCTATTAGACGAAGTAATGATTGCTCTGGAACAACCGAACTAAGTCCACAGCATAGTTCGTAACTGACTCGGGCGCTCTGACAGCTGCCGACTGACTGGTTCGGAATCATGTAGAGGCAAGTTTGTCCAAGCATCCGGGTAAGTCACGTGACCTTCGCCCTTTAAGAGTTATGCTGAGAGACCAAACAAATAAAATATTTGTTAGGTCACCGATGCCGGACGGCGCGGCGATGATTCTCTTAATGCATAAGCTCAAAAGGCGAAAGTCAATTGCCTTCAAAAGACCGAGGTCCCTGATGGCAAGAAAATCTCATAGACGTTGAATCTCAGCTTAAGGAGAAAAACAACACTATGTGACGTTGAAGACGAAGGTAGGCAATGAATGCAACCTACGTCTTCCAGCTGAATCGAGAGAAGGAATCTCAAGATTCTAAACCTGTGCTTACAAATGACTGAAAACGCTAACCGCCATTTCATTGCTGTCCGTTGTGCAATGAAAGCGGGGCGTTCTTCAGTAATGAAACACAGGGGAGAGCCGCTTGAAGAACTGCTTCTCATGGGCTGAACGTTTGGAAGTAGAGCTGGCAGGTGTGGGAGTAGGCGATGTCTTTCAATACATCTGCTAATCCGGGTGAACAATGAACAATTGTACACCTCCGAATACAAGATATTTGAGGCACAAACTCAGATTCCGCAAAAAATCATTCGCATTATCGGATACGATGCAGCAAGAGACTATTACAGAATTCTTTACCGTGCGGTAACGAGAAATGAGAGTCGAATAGTATCTCTGTTTATTAAAATTCTCGCAATACCGAAGACGATGAATACTAGCGTCTCTCAGCAGTAGATGGTCATTCATGTATGCGAGAATCCCCGTTAATCAGAGACTTAAGAATTCCGTGATTGTTGGGCAGAGATACGGTTGTTTATTCAATCAAAGCAGGTGAGAAAGACATAAACAACCGTCTATCTCAAAGCGGCAGCTGATACTGAAATGCCTCGGGCAATTCAATACGCAGTAGCTGTCGCTGACTCGTCATCCTGAGTTGCCAAGTAATCCTTTCCACGAAGGAATGCGTTCGGCTAGAAACCACCGAGCATAAAAAGAATATGCTCGAGCAATTATATTTAAGCGAAACGAATTTCGGTAAATATAAAAGCTTAAATGGTGTTGTTGTGACAACACCATAAGTATATAAAATGAAACTTGGAAACTGGAACTCCTGGGAGGTTGCAGGCAACCCGGGTTGCAGTTCAATTAGAATACTTTTCGTCTAAGTCGCAATCCGTAGAATAACCAGGATATGCGCCTACCCCTCGGACCATTCAACTGCTTAGCAGAATCATGTCGCGAGGTTAAATATACGTAGTATATTTGTAGGATTCTGAACAACGATCTCCATCCTAAATTCTTTCCTTCAAGAAAACAAAATAAGGATTGGAGATTGACCACCTTCGTCTCTATTAAAGAGAGTGAAGGAGGAAGAATCTTCCTCGAAGGAAAGCTTCAATGGTGAACAGAAATACTAAGACGATAGTTCCAGCCAAACTGGATATTCCCGTCCGTTCTTCTCTATTCCATGGTTGGTCGCCTACTGTGATGATAGTCTTCTTTCAGCAGCAGTCTTCTTCCTAATGCTAGAAATTCCAGGAATTCGAGCATAGGCGAGGTTCCCGCGATTATCGTGTAACATATCGGGGAGTTCTGTCTCGCTCACTTTGGACCGTGGGTCTCGCCTAAGTGTTTGGAGATCGTAAGAAACTCTAACACTCTGAATGCGCTAGAAATTCCGTAGAATTCTAAGCAGTCTGCGAAAACCCACCGAATTCGTCAAACGATATCGGCTGGTGGTCCTCTCGATTCCCGTAGAAATCGAGAATGGGGCAGGATCCCTCCTCACGACCGGCCGGGGCTTACGTCAGGTAGGAACCGAAGTCCCCCCTGGTAGCGCAGTCCCCCAACGTGGGATCTTACAGAGAAATCTCTGTAGGATCCTTCCCCTTTCCCTCGTAGCCGTAAGGAGAGAGGGTGGGAATGGGGGAGGAATTGGATACTCGCTCGCCTTCCCAGTGGAACTAGCAGTTGGAGGAAGAGTAGGAGCAGCCATCGCCTTGCGGCGATGGCCTCTCAGAGTCTGGGAAAACGTATCGTCAGGAGAAAACGTTTTCCCCGAGGAGGGTTACGAACTCTCACTGTAGGTAAGGGTCTGCCGCCACTGTGAACGTCGTCTGGGTGGGGCTGATCGACACCTGCAGGAGAGAGCCGATACCGTCCTCCGACTCATTCCAGTCCTCGTCGAGGTCGAAACCTCTCAGGAGGACCGAAGGAGTATTTAAATACGGTGTCCGAAGACACGTAGAAACGCCGCTGTCGCAGTAGAGGAGGTGGAAGTAGCTTGATCGACCGGCCAGAACTGAGAGAGCCTTCTTGTCGGAGACGAGAGACTCTGGTTCAAGACAGAATCGGCAAGCTCCGATCGCGGCATACCCACCGTCGGTTTGGGTTCCCTCTCGGGCCCCAAAACGACTCGAGCAGAGACATGGGCTCTGCTGGTGGGAGCGGCGATCCTTCCCCCGGTCGTTGTGCTGACGAATCAGTGCAATAACCTGGGTAAAGTTACTCTGAATCTCGGAAGTTACAGCGTCTTGAGGAGTAGGACCGTCCAGTCCCTCCAACAAGAGCAGCTCCCAGGACCCTCCTCCTTCAGAAGAAGGACCAGCAACAGATCCCTGACGGTTGCCTCCAATCACTTGCGCGTACGTCCTGGTTGGTCCTAAGACCAACCTGGCACGTGCGGCGTCGTGACGGGATCGTGAGCGGCGCATCTCTCACGATCACTCCTATATACCTCGCTCTTCCTGGCGTATGCCGAGGAAGTTGAAGGTATCGGAGAGACATAACTGACGCTACCCCCTCTCCCCCTGACGGTCGCCTCCAATCACTTGCGCGTACGTCCTGGTTGGTCCTAAGACCATACGTGGCACGTGCGGCGTCGTGACGGGATCGTGAGCGGCGCACCTCTCACGATCACTCCTAGCTACCTCGCTCTTCCCGGTGTAGCCCGAGGAAGTTGAAGGTAGTGGAGGAGACAGACCTGACGCTCCCCCCCCGCTCGCTGGCAGGACCAGCGTACGTGGGGGCTGCAGCCGATCACCAACCCGCGGTGGGGATCGATCTGCAGGCCTGGCCGTGCCGCTCACCTGTGGCGAGCGGCTCGACTGAGCACGTCGACCCCGGTCCCGTGCGTCAGACGAGCTGCTGCTGGTCACCGTATTCGCGTCCCGGTCCCTGTGGGAGCGGCGGTCAGGTGACCTGCAGAGCTCGCTTTTCGCCGTGAGACCGGTGAGCGTCCTCGCGGCACTTCAAATCCAACGCTGGTACCAGCCGAGGCTGGTACCGTCGGTCGAGGGGACCTGGGGGACCTCTTCCCAGCCTTAACCGTGGCCGGTCAGAGACCGTCACGTCCACCCGAGGTACCGGCTGGTCGCTGCGAGAGCGGCCGCTGGCCTGGCCGAGAGTCACCTGAGCGGCTCTCGACAGTCTTCTGCTCCGTGCCTCGGTCATGACGCTGAGCGAACTCAGGCGTCTTAACTTTGGCTGCACGGTCACCCGAAGGAGATCGTACACTCGGAACTTCTCGCGGACGAGAAACCGAGCCGGTACCTGGCTTAGCAGCAGAGCTGCCAAGACCAGGCGAGGGTGTACCAGCGGTAGCCAGCACACCCTTGGTCCCCGTCTTCTTCTTCTTCTCAGAAGGGGAGACGGGCCCCGTTCCCGAAGGAACAGGAGGACCAGCAGAAGAACCCCCCCGTCACACCGGAATGTGACGAGCCCTTCGAAGTTCCCGAAGGAGTCTTCTTAGGGGGAATAACAAAACCCGGTTACCAGCTGGTCGCTGCGAGAGCGGCCGCTGGCCTGGCGAGAGTCACCTGAGCGGTTCTCGCCAGCCTTCTGCTCCGTGCCGTGGTCTTGGCGCCGAGCGAACTCTGGCGCCGAAACTTTGGCTGCACGGTCTCCCGAGGGAGAGCGTACACTCGGGATCTCCCGCGCGAACGAGAGACCGAGCCGGAACCTGGCGTAGCGGCATCGCCGCTAGCACCAGGCGAGGAAGTACCAGAGCTAACCGATACTCCTCTGGTCCCCGTCTATCTCTTCCTTACGGAAGGGGAGACGGGCCCCGCTCCCGAAGGAGCAGGAGGACCAGCAGAAGGACCCCCCGTCCCACCGAGGTGGGACGGGCCCTTAGAAGTTCCCGAAGGAGACTTCTTAGGGGGGGGAGGCAGCCTTCTTCTTCTTCGGCTTATGCTCACGCAGGACAGTCGTCAGGTCCTCCATCCAGGCCGGAGTCGGGCCTATTGCCGAAGCAACACGGCCCGACTGCACCTGTCCGGAAGGGACCTGGACTGGGGAAGGGGAAGACACCATGGGCAGGACCAGCATGGACAGGCGCAGGAACCAGGAGCGACAAGGAACAGCAACCCAGCTCAGGAGCGCAGGAACAGCGGCAGAGGTAAACACAGAAGGGAACAGCCAAGCCAGTAGCGGGAACCACATCAGCGACAGGTACGGTCAGGCCCAGCCATCGCCTCGTAGAATCATCGGCAGCCAGCGTGGTACTGGCGGCCGGTCCAGGGGCGAGCTGCTGGAACAGCGGAAGTCTGGGGCAGCAACACGAAGAAAAAACACAGGCGGCGGCGGCAAACCCCTCCTCGGTACATCGGCGACCGGCCTAGAAGCGGCAGACGGCGTCACCGACACAGCATGGGGAGTGTAGACCAGCGGGGGGAAGCAGCATAAGCGGCCGTGAAGGTTGTAGTGGAGACCACTCCAAGGTCACCGCCCCAGACCTCGCTAGACTCTGCAGCAGATCGTGGATGCTAGGCACGCCCTGCAGCCGCAGTGGTCCATACCTGTCCAAGGTCGTCCTCCCACGCTGTAGCACCTGCGGTAGCACAGACAGATTAGTAAGAGGGGTTCCCTCACGCACGGGGGGGAGACATGCCCCACCCCGAACGGAAGGAAGACCCCAAAAACAAAATACGAGGAAGCTGAGCGGGGGGGCAGGAAAGAAGACGAAGAATCGGATACCAAGGGAGTCGCGGGAGAGCTTTCCGACGACTTCCTGGCAGACCTTCGCTTCCCCTACCCCCGCACAGCAGTGAAAAGTAATATGAAAATGAAACAGAATACTGCACTTGCGATTCACTTCATAGAACTTAAAGAGGAAAAATCAAAAATCAATTCCCGGTAAGAGCGGAAACTTGATCCATAATAATATGATGCTATCATAAATATATATGAAAATGAACAATACTGCACTTGCTATTTTCACTTTCACAGCAATAAATCGTAAGGATTAATTTCCCTGGGTAAGAGCGGAATTGATCCAAAATTAAATTTGATGCAATTCAAATAAATGAAAATGAAAAGAAACTGCATTGCGAATCCACTTTCATTGCATTCTATTCATACAAAATAAGAGGCTCTTGCGAGCGCAATCAAGCTCTCGCAACGAACGCACAGGGCAAAAATATAATGAAAAAGAGTACTTACATCTTTCAATACACACTTTCGCCCAAAATACATGACTCGGCGCGAGTGCGCCGCCCTTGGCACCGAGCATAATTCAAGGGTCAATTCATGAAAAGAGCGGAAATCGCCGTCTCTACGGCGATAGCTCCATGTTGATTCATAATTAAGTAATGAAAATGAAAACAGTGTACTTACAGTTTCATTTTCAAGTCAACCAACCATTAGTAGAAAACACAATATAAACAAAGCATACGACGATGAAGCGGCAGAGAGCGATGACGAACACGTCCTTCACACACCCGCGGCCTAGAAAGCAAAAGTGATTCTTCACCTCTCGGGCGCGCGGGCGCGCGCACGATCGACAAGCAGTTAACTACCGTTCTCCCTTGTTCGAAGCTTACGACCGTCCCAGCTGCCGCTAGTTACCTTTCCTATTGTTAAGGACCGAGGGTTTGTATTACGTATCGGAACAAACTCTCTCTACTGGAGACAAACTCCTAATAGGAGAGGGGCTAAGAGAGTGTAAAGAGCTCCTATGCTTGGCTGGCTCTTCGTACTTGGCTGGTCTTCGCGCTTGGCTGGAGCCTCGCGCTGGCTGGCGCCTCGCGCTGCTGGCCGCCTCGCTGCTGCGCCTCGCGCCTGCTGGCGCCTCGCGCTGGCTGGCGTCCTCGCGCCTGGCTGGATCCTCGCCTGGGGCGGATCCTCGCGCTTGGCTGGCGCTCGCTGGGCTGGCTGACTCTCGCGCCTGCTGACTCCTCGCGCCTGGGTTGATCTCGCGTCTCTGCTCTCGCGCTTGGCTGGCGCCCTCTTGGCGCCTCTCAAAACTCTCGCGCCTACTGACCGCTCGCGCCTCTTGAAGTCTCGCGTCTTCTCGGTGTCACATCCTTGCGTAGAGATGCTTGTCTGAGGACGCCTCGCGCTTGGCTGGCGCCGACGCGCGCGTGGCTGCTAATCAAAATCGTCAACGAGTCTCTATCTGAGTTCTCAAAAGACTCACGTCGTCACAGGAGCCTCACTCCTGGTGGGAGAAGGAAGACGAGTCTTCTTGACCGGCAGTCTGACGATCTTTCTTACGAGGAGGATCCTTCGAAAGGACTCCTACTAAGGCGGATAGCTGTTTCCTGCACCGCCAAAATGATCCTCTTGGAAGCCTCTCCTGCGTCTTCTTGAACGGGAGAGGGAGACCTCGAAGGCATGTTGCCCACATCATGGGACGTCAAAACCCTCTTCGCCTTCTTGATAGAAGGAGGCGGCTTCTTCCGAAAAGCGTTCTGGGCTTGAATCCAAAACAGGATCTCTCCAGTGCCTTTTCAGGGGCCTGGACAAGTCCGAATGCCTTCCACCCTCGTTTAGGAGAGGGAGAAGCGGACGAAGAGAAGCACTCTCTTGAGGACGCTTTTTCGATAGCGGTCCTGAGCAGGCTGTCTATATACAGCACCTGCTGAAGGGACGCCTGACCCGGGGGGGAATTCTCCACAACCTCCGTACGGCTTTCGACTTTCCTTCTCCTCTGGGCTTGGAGCTGGAAGAGGTCTAGGCCTGGGAGCGTCGCAGAGACGGTCAGACGCCCCCTCCACAACACTGGGGACACTCACTTCACTAAAATCACTTTCACAGTCCTTACCTTTCATGGTAGCCATTTTGGATCTCATCCTGTGAAGAGTAGCCTTCAGTTCGGCAATTTCCGAGGCCGAATCTGAATGTAAGGCCAGTGAGGGTCCTGATACAGAATCATAATTAAGAGAAGAGTTAGAATTATCCAAAGGCTCAATAGGCCTTGTACTACTACCCGCAAATCTTAGATGCAGCCCTTCTGACTCTATCCCTTTCTAACTTCTTCAAGTAAGAAGTTAGAGTCTTCCATTCCTCAACATTCAACCTCTCACACTCATGACAGGTGTTAGAAATAGAACAATCAAAACCCCTACATTTGCGACATACAGTGTGAGGATCAACCGAAGCTTTCGGTATCCTCACCTTGCAGCCTACATTCACACACATTCTCACACAAACACTTGAATCAGACATTCTGAAGAAAAATCAAAAGCAAGTCCAAATCCAGTCCACAGTAGCGAATGCCAAAAACAACGATCCAGGTACGTCACCAAAAGTCCACAAAAAGATGATCAATTGTTTAGAAAAGCGAATTCCAGTCAAGAGGTGGCAGCAACGATGTTGATACCACCGGCGACAGAAAATATATGAGTAGAAAACGGGAATGGTTCCTAGTCCTGCCGCCCAGGGCAGGCCGGTAGATCACCTGACCTACCTGTAGCGAGTGGCGCGAAATTTGAATTTCTGTCGGGGACGACGGAGTCTTAGCTATGTATATATCTGACAGGTAAGTTGATTGTATGAAAAGTGTAGTTATGTTAACAAACAGTAAGCATGTGAGTTAGGCGTGCTGAGTTCATCATAAGAAATATACAGCTAGGTATATTGACAAACATGAAGTACATCTTATTACAATGACCTCACATGCTTGGCATGCTGTATATTACAGAAGAGACTGTAGCATAATACATGGCATGTTACATAAGCAATACACCAATGGCTGTGCTGCTTTTCACACTGCAAGTAAAAAGGGATGTAGTCTATTAGATGAACAATGAATTTAGAATACCAAGGGTTGATTATTTCATGAAAGACAATTGCATAATGCAAAGCACTTCTCATAGCATTATACATATAGTAGAAGCGATAGGTATACAGCATGCTGCAGGCTGCACAGGCAGGGATGAATGACAGTGAATCTTCTAGATGTGTAACAGAGCATGGTTCATGAAGCATTACTCCAAGTATCCTGTTGTAACTTAAAGTAACAATGACTAGCACACAGATGAAAGAGAACTTGTTTGGAACTCCACGTGAGTGACAAGTGTCATGAATCTCAGAGAGTCAACAGATTACCTTCCAAAGGACAACAAGCTCCCTTCCATCACAAGAAAGAGCCTGTGGGCAGAAGCAGAACAGTGAAATCCTTCTGTTACAACTAGCTAATATAGAAATAAGGCTGAGAAGAAGCAAGACTCTGCAATTCCAGCCAGGATGCAGGATAAATAGAATGTGCCTCATGCCTCAGAGACAAAAATAGTCTTAAAAGGGCAAAAGATGGGAGAGCAAAAGCTACTGGACCTTTAATGAATACTGGTGTCAGTAACAGTGTAGTACTCAACACCTTATGCACATGTAAAGAACATTAGAACAAGCAAAGAAATGCTTGAAGCCCATTAGAGGGAAAAAGCACATCCTTTAAAAGTTCAATTGAACTCTGATCTGTCCATTTGCAAGGAGAAGGGAAGGGATCAATGTTTTAGTGCTCCCACTACACAGTTTAATGGCTGCTTCAATAGTGATAATCCTACATGGGAAGGCAAAGTGCCACAACATTTAGAATATACAGAGGCATTAGGCATCACATAACCATGTAGATATGGCTTATAAGGTTACCACAACACTTTTAATTTTTAATGAGAAGCTGGTGAAATTAATATACTATAACCATAAAATGCAGAACAGAATGCTGGAAACAAAAATGCTGTTGAGATGCAGCATATAAAAAATAGATTATCCATAAATCTTACATGATTGTTATCAATGCTAAGAAAACAGTCATGGCATACATCTATGCTTAAACTATAAGGTCATTATGAATGCTATCTGAAGACACTGGGGAGAGAAACATTTTCAGCCA
>NC_061109.1:113120026-113144571 GCF_015104395.2 Macrobrachium nipponense
GAAACATTTTCAGCCAGACACTTAAACAAACTACAGGAGCATTGTGGGTCACCTGAACCTCAAGCAAAACTCTGGCACTTAACAAAACTAACTAATGCATGACCCAAAACCTCATTATGACATTGTATACCTACACCAAAAGGATATAAATACAAACAAATACAAATGAGACATGATACACCTGATCCAACAAAGCTGTCAGTAGTGATGCGAAGCAGTTATTCAAAGAAAACAGCTGTACAGTTCCTACAAACACCAACATGGTAGTAACAACTAAAATGACACTTACATCTGAAGAAGGAAGAATATACACAACAATTATGGAATTAGAAAAATTAAGTAAACATTAAAAATGGGATACATGATATCCTAGGCCTAGGGTATACAGATGAAAAAAAGAAAAATATGAAAATCCAAGATCAAAATTAACAATTTTCAGAAGCAGAAGCAGCATGTTAATTGTCTTATAGACACAGAAAAAAGACTTGACCACCACCATTACCACAAACGCTACCCAAATGCTGGCCAAGTGAGGATTCTTCTTTCTTTTGTATCACTGCAAAATCAGGCTCATGTAAATTGATGGGCTTGGGTTAATCAAAAAGTAATTGAGATTTAAGAAACTTACCTGAATATTGCCACCTTTAATAGTTGTAATACCACTAGCTCGTTCTTGTTTTCCTACTTCCACCTCTTCAAAATGTTCTTTTTTAGCAATTTCTGCAAGCTGCTTGGCACGTTTTGATCCAGTGATGCATTCAATATCATCCAGGTTGAGTTGACTTAGATCCTTTCCTCGAGTGAACTTTTTATAACTGGAGAAAATATAATTTCAATATTCATTTTCATACAATAAAACAGAGAAACAAAACAGTATACGTAATTTACATATGCAAAAATTACAAAGACTTCTTCATATATACTGTATGTACATATCCTAGTCAACTAATAAATTTAATCTAAAAGAGTGTATTTGAAATACATATTCTGGAATATAAAACTCTATTTCTTGTCTTAACCTTTCCCTGAGTACAATGCACAAATCACAACCTTACTTAAGCCCATCACTTTGGTATTGTGAAACACAGTTACACAACTAATGAGATCAGGTGGGTCCATTAACGGTCAATTAACAAGAGAGGATATACCACAATCCAACACCCATGATAATCAGTTTTGCCTCACATTCCAGAGGACATAAAACAGGACAGACCTGGATGTTTATGTCATTTGTAATAAGTAATACAATTGACACTAATGCATTGCTTTTCTCCTTCTCCTGCCTTTGCAAATCATATTCACTTGTCCTTACAACTCTTTTTATAATTTTGCTTTGCTTTTCAATATCTGTTATGATTTTCTTGCATAATTTTTTTCTATAAATACTTAAATTTTCTTTCTTCAATGTCTAAGCTTATATTAATGTACAGTAACTGTGGATCAATGCATTCAGTAATACGCAATAATGTATATCATGAATATGACAAATTTGAAGCTATATTTCTAATTGTCCTTCATTAAAACAGTACATCAATAAAACATCTTGGGGGGGGGGGGGGGGGGGGGGGTTAAATATTACCTGAAAACAGATGTAAATAAGAAAATATTCATATTCAAAATTATACTTTTCATACTTAACCCCTCACTAGGGAACAGCTTGGCACCATCACAGTCCTTTGCACAATCACATTCCCTGAACCAATCATTATTGATTTTGAGGGTAAAATAAATCTGTATTTTACCAACTAATTTAGAAACTTTATCATAGAAAAATAAAACATGATATCGTATCTGTAAACTTGAAAAGCAAAATAGGGCTTTATGATGGGATTATGTAATATGGTCAGGCAGTCGAGACTTCAAGACAAAGTGGGGGGGAAAAAATTCCCTCAGAATACATAATAATAATATAATAATAATAATCTACCAAAGTACCAGTTGTGCCTATGGATTGAAAATTATATACTTTACCCTGAATTCTAGAAATTTTACTTACTGCAATCTTGCATTAGAATTTTTGGATAGAGCTTCCAACGATGTGTGTTTTGAGGCTTTGCAATCCACATTCACTTCATTGTTTGGGGCATCACTGCAAGGGGAACTGGCTCTACTATTATTTTCACTATTTAGGGTGGCCAGAACTTCCTCAAAGCCTTCATAGTGTTTTATCCATTCATCATCTTTTCCTTTGTACCCAAGACCTGTAGGAAAAATTCAAATAATGGTTTCCATCAGTGAAAAACTTAAATTCATTAAGAAGATTCATGCATATACTAAATTAAGTCTGAATTACACAAAACAATGCCTTCAAACTACAACAACAGTCCATTCAAATCTGGAATTAGATACCATACAGAATTTTACTAATTATTTGTTAATTATTAAAGTCACTTAATTTTAACAAATCATCAACAAAGTGTATATAATTATATATATATATATATATATAATCTCTATATATATATATATTATATATATTATATATATATCATTATTTATTAATATAATTATAATATGTGTGTATATATATATATATATAATATTATATATATATATATCTATATATAGTATATATATATATATATATATATAATATGATTATATTATAGATAAATATAGATAATAAATATATATTAATATATAGATGTAGATATATAAATGAATTTTATATATTGGATATATATCATAATATAATATATATATAATATTATAAATATAATATATATATATCTTATATATACGTACATATCACCACATATCCAACTTCCCGTGTCTCTTATTTTTCACTCTGTGGATATGTGTGATAAATGAATCACGTGCTAAAGTGATTATAATCATATATATATATATATATATATATATATATATATATATATATAAATATATATATATATATATATAGTATATAGTATATATAGATATATATAGATAGATATATATATAAATATATACTATATATATATATATACAATATATATCTATATATATATACAATATATATCATAATATATTTCTTATATATTATATATATAATATTATATTTTATATTAATATATATATATAGATATATATAGATATTATCTATATCATAATCTATATAATAATTATAATTATTAAATTATATATATAGATATATATATATATATATATATATATATACATAGATATAGACAGATATATTAGATATATATATATATATATCTATATATATATATATTATATGGATTTATAATACACATCTAATATATAATATATTAATCCCATATAATATATAATAATAAATATAAAATATATATATAATAATATAATATAAATATATAGTATATATATATATATATATATATATATATATCTATATAATATATATAATATATATATAGATCTAGAATATAGATATATAGAATATATATATATATATATATGTATTATTATATATATATATATATATATATATTATATGTAGATATATATAGATATATATATGATATATATATAGATATATATATATAATAATATATATATATATATATATATAGATAATATATATATATATATTATATATATATAGATATATACATATATAAAATATATATAATATATTTATAGATATATATATTTTAATACGTATATATAATATTATATATATATATATATATAAGTGGGCGCTGAAAGTCTTTGCACCCCTGAAGGCTGCGCAAAGACTTTCAGCGTCTTAAAGAATCCTCCATAATCAGTCACGGAAAATGCCTGAGAGAAAAAATGACTAATTGGCACCTTTTATTGTTTCCACTGTGTCCTTGATTAAGGAAACAATAACTGATCAGTAGCTCATTAGCCGTGGTGTAAGTCGGTTTGTTTTGCTGGCACTCCTGTCAGGATTTGTTCGTCTCGTGGTGTTGCCCTTGTGTTGCCAATCCCTGTGCCTTTATGCGTAATGGTGGGTCCTTATACTTCTAGGGATGATCATGTAAGGGTCATTCAGTGCTTTGAATTCGGGTTAAATACCGCTGAAATTGTGCGGCAGACGGATTTGAAGCGTCGAACAGTTCAGAACATTGTTGCGAGGTACAAGGCGTCAGGGAAGAAAGAGGTACCTCTTCCCGCCAAGAAGTCTGGGAGGCCCCTGTTGCTGTCTGAACGATCTATTTCGCTACTGAGAAGGGAAGCAGAGCTTAATCCTTCACACAGCGCTCGTCAATTCAGGGAAGAAAACCCTGAAATTTTAGGAAAGTGTAAAAGTACGTACTTTACAGACGTACTTGTCATGCAAGTTGGGATTCAAGAGTGTTGTGGCTCCTAAGAAGAGCAAGCTAACTGACGCCCATATTAAGAAACACGAAAGTTTTTTTTTTTTTTTCATAGATTTGGTAAATGGGACGTTAATAACTGGAAAAAAGTGTTGTTCACTGACGAATCCACATTCCATTGCTCGGCAAGCACCTCAACGAAAGTTGGCGAAGTCCCCGCCTTAACAAGTGCAGTGACAAACTTATTCGTCCTCGTGAAAAGTTTCCCAAAACTTTTTTGATGGTATGAGGTTCTATGGGTTATGAGGGAGTTGGGGAATTGTGTATATTTGAAAATAATGAACGAGTGAACCAGCACATTTATTACGTTGTGCTAAATGAATTATTTAGAGGGAGCTTTGAGAAGACAGGTGCTTCAATTCTTCAGCAAGACGGCGCACGGTGCCACACAACGCCATTGATTAGGAACTGGTTGCAGGATTGTGGTGGAGCTTTTAAGTGACTGGCCCCCAAATTCCCCTGATTTTAGTCCCATGAGAAATCTGTGGTCGATCATTAAAAAACGTTTGCAGAAGGTTGACTGCTCCAATATCGAGAAACTCAAAGCCGCCATCATCGCTGCTTGGAACAGTATCGAACCAGAGATCTGTCAGCACCTCATTGAAAGTGTTCCCCGACGGCTGAAGGCAGCTAAAGAGAACAAATTTGGTGCTACCAAATACTAGAAAGTCTAAGGTAAACTGACACACCATTTTCAATATCTTTACTAAATTTTTGCATTCCTTTTACAGGTCGAAGAAGGCTGCGCGTGTGTATGGCGTTTGCCTAAATTGCACTGGGGTGTAAAGACTTTCGGCGCCTTATTTATATATACATTTATATATATACAATATTATATATATATATATATATATATATATATATAGATATATATATAATATATATAGATATATATATAATCTATATATAGATATATATATCTCATATATAGATATATATATCTCTATATAGATATATATATCTCTATAGAGATATATATAGATAGATAGATAGATATAGATATATATATATATATATATATATATATATATATATATATATTATATATATATATATATATATATATATATATATATAGATATATATATATAGATATGATATATATATATATAGATATAGATATATATATATATATATATTATATATATATATATATATATATATATATATATATATATCGTATATATATATATAGATATAGATATGTTGTATATAAATATATATAACATATATATATAATAATATATATATAACCTATACATATATATAATATATTTATACATAATATATATACGTATATATATATCATATATATATATATATATATATATATATATATATTATATATATATATATATATAATATATATAAAAATATATATATATATATATATATATATATATATATATATATATATATATATCATTTCATTCATTCAAAATAATAAAAGAAAGATCCCACCGGGAAAATCGTGATTAATGGCTGGTCAGCAAGAGCTCACAAAATAAATTTTTCACAAATTTGTATTTTTCATAGCTAACAAACCTGAGGTCTTAACAATAGGATAATCTTCTCACGTAAGCTGGAAACCAGTTAAAACAATCAAAGATTGTAAGTAAAAAATCTGTGGAATCTGGCAACTCATGCATATACGAGGTGGATGCTTGTTTGTTTTGTTTGTTTGTATGGTTTTTACATTGCATGGAACCAGTGGTTATTCAGCAACGGGACCAACGGCTTTACGTGACTTCCGAACCACATTGAAAGTGAATTTCTACCACCAGAAATACACATCTCTAACACCTCAATGGAATGCCCGAGAATCGAACTCGCAGCCACTGAGGTGGCAGGTCAAGACCATACCGATCACGCCACTGAGGCACCTGGTCACCACCCAGGTATAGAACCTTGTGACACATCAGTCTTTCCCCCAACCCAGGAAAAAAGTGAGAAGGGCAGTTACAGGAAGGCAGTAAACGTTAAGACCTTAGGTTTGTTAGCTATGAAAAATACAAACTGGTTAAAAAGAAAACTCTGACTCTTCAAGTAACAAAACATATAAGCTACAGGGGTTTGCTACCACTCCTCACTCCCCTTGCTAAAGAGAGAGGAGTTTTTGCTACTGAATAGCAGATTTATCTATTGCATAGTCACATTGCCAAACTTCCACCAGGTATGACCACCTTACTCACCTGTATCAGACCTAGATCCAGCACATGACATGTCTATTCTAAAACCTGCCTGTAGGAAGAAGAAAGGAACAAAGAGAAAGAAAGAGACCAGCCAACTCAACTCATTCTCTCTTCCACACCATCATCTTAGGTAAGATACGAATTGCCTGTGAGGGGCACTAGGTGAATTACACCACCTGCTGGGCAGCCACCACAGGACCTACGGAAAAAGTGTCCAAAGACCTGTGGGCAACGTTCTTCAGGTAAAAGGAAGTGAACGTGGAATGATGCAACCAAGAACCAGCCTTCAAAATCCTATGAACAGAAGTTTTTCTTAATTGCCAGAGAGGAACTTATACGTACCTCTGATGTCACGTGCTCTAGCCTGCACAGACTCAGTGACAGAACTACAAAGAGAGGAGTGAGCCTGTTTAATCGCCTCAAGCAACCATAATGAAATTGTGTTCTTGGACACCTCCCTTCTGGATCAACCAGTGCTAACAAAAAGTCTATGACACCTAGGTCTTAGGTGACGAGTCCTTTTAAGATAGCATCGTAGAGCTCTGATGGGACAAAGCTGGAGCTCTTGCAGATCCTTGTCCACAAGGTCATTCAGTGAGGGAATGGAAAATGAGGCAAATCTGTCATGCACCGAGGGATTCTGGATCTTAGCCACAATACCCAAGAAGCGAAGGCCAACAGAAAAACTGTCTTCAGAGTCAGATCTCTGTCTGATGATCGATGCAGGGCTCAAAAGGAGCTCAAGTGAGACTTCTCAGGACAAGAGAAAGATCCCATGCGGGCGGCTTGAGTTCTCTTGGAGAACAGGACTTTGAAACTCCTGAACAACAAGATTTCCCAGGATGAAGAGATGTCCATGTCTTTCAGACGCAACACCAAACCCAAGGCTGCTCTGTAGCCTCTGATAACCGAAATAGAAAGACCTTTCTCTTCCCTGAGGAAGATAAACAAATCTGCTATCCGCTGAACAGAAGCTCTGAGTGGAGAGATACCCCGTTGACAACACCATTCACAGTAGACTACCCATTTCCCTTGGTAAACTGCTGAAGAGGATTTCCTGAGATAACCGGACAGCCAGCCCGCAGCCTTTTGAGAAAAACCTCTCGCTTGGAAGAGATACTTGATAATCTTCAGCCATGAAGAGAGGGATTCTACTGGTGAAATCTTTCGACATGAGGCTGACAAAACAGTAGCCGCCATGGGGGAATCTCCCTCGGAACCTCTGACAAAAGACACAGAAGATCCGGGAACCACTCCGCTTGAGGCCACAGAGGAGCCACTAAGGTCATCCTGAGATTTTGAGAGCTCATTACCCTGTTCAGAACTTAATGGATCAGGTAAAATGAAGGGAAGGCGTACACCTTGAGGTTGCCCAGAGGGGGCTGTATGGCTTCCTCTGTTAGAGCAAGAGGATGCAGGACCACTGAACAGTAAACCTCCAGCTTCCTGTTGAAGCAAGTGGCGAAGACATCTAGCATAAGCCTTCCCCAAACATGAAAAAGCCTATCCACTACATCCTGATACAGAGACCACTCTATACCCTGGATTGGTTCTGATGACTCAGCTTGACGGCTACCACATTCCTCAGACCTGGAATTTACCTGGCAGAGAGCTTCACTGAATTGTTGATAGCCCAATGGTGCTACTTAACTGTCAACGAATGGAGCTGACAAGACACCAGGTCCCCCTGCTTGTTCACATAGGCGACAACTGCGGTGTTGTTGGACGTCAGAACAACCGAATGACCCTCTACCTTCTCCTAAAACTCCTGTAAACCTAGGAAAGCTGCCTTTAACTCCAAAACGTTGATGTGCAGCAGCTTCTCTTCTGCACTCCAAGTGCCTGAGAAAAGATCTTCCAGATGAGCACCCCAACTGGTGATGGAAGCATCCGAAAACAGGAGAAAGTCTGGAGGGGGAGAACACAAGAGGGAATCCTACCAAGAGATTCCGGTCGCCCAATCACCAACAAAGGTCTTCCCTCACCTCCTCTGACAGAGGCACTCTCTGCAGAAGGGAATCCCCTGCTGGGGACCAGAAGTCCTTCTGTCTCACTGCAGAGACCAAAGATGAAGGCAACCATGAGGGATCAGCTTCTCCAGAGAAGAAAAAATCCTTAGGAGGACCTGCCACTGGTGACCTGGCTGTTCGGGCTGTGACAGGAATACATGTACCACTGACCAAACCCTTGACGCTGCCGTATCCACAGACATACTTAGATAGAGAGCTGTGTGGCTGTTGACCAGATTGGACTTTTCCAGGTTTACTACTATGCCTCACTCCTGATGAAGCTGAAGATGATAATCTCTGTCTTGAAGCAACTTCTCCCTGGAGCTTGCCAAGGCCAGCCAGTCGTCAAGGTATCTTAGCAAGCGAATCCCTTGAGCATGAGCCCATGTCGAGACGAGAGCAAAGACCCTTGTGAACACCTGAAGGGTCATAGTCACCCCGAAGCAAAAGACCTTTCAGAGTGAAGCGAAGGAGCTTCCTGGACAAAGGGTGAACCGGAATCTGGAAGTAAGCAACCTTCAAGTCTAATGACCGTAAGAAGTCATTGTCTCTTATCGCTGCCAACACTATCCGGGGCGTCTCCATCCTGAACCTCATCTTCCTGACAAAGAGATTCAGATTGGAAAGGTCAATTACTGGTCTCCAGTCAACCGTAGCTTTTGGAACCAGGAAAATTCAACTGTAAAACCCCACAGAAGGACGCTGTACTTCTTCCACTGCACCCTTTTTTCAGCATCTTCAACTCTTCCCCTCGAAGGCCTAAATACTTCGGGGAGTCGTAAGCATACATCCAGTTGAGAAAGGGTCTGTCCAAGAGAGGGGGAGAGAAGTTGAAGGGTAGTAGGTATCCCACCTGAAGAACATCCACTACCCATGGCAAGGGAGAGGCGCCCACTCTGCTGACAACCCCCTCTGCCCGTTCCTCTAGAGTCCCTCCCAGGCTTGTAGGGGCAGGATTGAAAGGGACACTATTGCTGTTTTGTCTTGGGCTGTGAAGGAGACTGAGAGACTCTCACAAAAGCCGAACGCCTAGATGACTTGACAGGAGAAGACCATCTTGCTTATTGTTGAGGGGGATAGAGGACGAGAACGAGCCTTCGACTTGGACACTGCATGAGAGACCACCTTATCTTTAGTATCTACTCGTCGCCGGTCGACTGTATCTTCTAACTGGGTCCTAGGGAAAAGAAACTGAGAATCAAGGAGGTCCCCATTCGAAACCCACAAACATGCACAATTGAAAACACAAAGAAACACAGGTAAACAAAGCAACCGGATTGGAAGGATAGCAAAAGCATCTAATCTCCAAGGCGGCCAAAGAAAGACTGATACGTCACAAGGTTCTATGCCTGGTCAGTGACCAGCCTCCACCTCGTATACGCATGAGTTGTCAGATTCCACAGAGTCCTTGCTTACAATCTTTGATTGTTTTAACTGGTTTCCAGCTGGCACAAGACAATTTATCATACTGTAAAGACCAAAGGTTTGTTCCACATATGAACAACATACATTTTCATTGGAAGATGACCGAAAGCAAAGTGGAGTGTTTACATTCAGACAGGTGGGCCTACCTGCCTACCAGACAGTAGTTACTGCCTTACCACCTTGTTCAAGAATTTAACGGCCATATTCCAGCCTACGCTGAAAGTAATTCCTAATGTAAAGGATCGAGGGTTTGTATAACGTGTAGGAACAAACATAAATTCTTATGAGATATTAACAAACTTAGCATGCAAATATACCTAGGATAATACAAAGGGTTTCTATAGAGGGAGAAATTATATCTATATTTAAGAAACCAACAATGATAGTCATCCAAATAAAAATAAAAATATAAAAATAAAATAACCTTGCCTTTCGTGTTGTCTTTTATGCGAACTGAAATGTGGTCTTTGTCACCTTGCTCATCTTTTCCAAGACCTTTACCTTTAGACCATCCCATCTTCTCCATCAGCTTTTGTCCAAACTTATTGTCATCTGAAATAATATACAGTAACATTTGACATAAATATATACATACTACATATAGTACTACAGTACTACACAAATGAAGGCTCCACCAATATATATAGACTAGCTATATAAACATGTCTGTGCAAGTATGACAGTACTTCTTATCATAACAGTTAAGAGGGGGAATAAAAATCAGAACAAAAGGTGAAGTATAATCAGTATTGCCAGACGCATAAGATGAGAATAAACATGCACACATTCAAAAGGGCTGGGCCAAGATACAGAATACAAAAATTACTACTCACTGAATGTGCAGAATTAACATATACTTATTAAGGAGTGGCAACAACATTGAGCAGTCTCATTGTTTGTTTGTTTGTTTGTATGGTGTTTTTACGTTGCATGGAACCAGTGGTTATTCAGCAACGGGACCAATGGCTTTACGTGTCTTCCGATCCACGTCGAGAGTGAACTTCTATCACCAGAAATACACATCTCTCACTCCTCAATGGAATGGCCGAGAATCGAACCTGCGACCACCAAGGTGAGAAGCAAACACCAAACCAACCACGCCACTGAGGCGCTTAGTCTCATTGTTGTAATGTATGTACTATTATGTATAAATACATACATTAACCCCTCATTTAACTGTACTAATGTGTCCAAAAAGGTAGAAGTACAGTCAGCCAACGAATAATTGGCATAGTTTCTTAGTTCGCTGTTTGCTATGAAAATATTGCCATATACAGGTGACAGATTATTTACTTATAAAAAAATAATATTTCCATTCAAAGATGTTAATGGCTACTTGAAATAAATTAAAATGGAATTCAGTAGATTTATTCAACATATCAAAGATATATACTTGTTTTGCAAAGTAAGGAAAATATATACCCATGAGCCAATGAATTCTAATTCTATTCTCAACTAATACTTCGTGACAGCAATGGCATAAGCGTTTGGAAGTTGACTGTACTGCTGCTTGAGTCTTAACCCAACACATCGTACAGTACTGGGGTGTCGTCACTTCGTCACTTCGTCACTTACAGCCGACACATAACACAATATTAATCTGCTTCATTTGATTATTCCCCTTTCGCCATGTTTTCCTTTTTTCTTGTCCTTTTCGTTATTGCTCCACATAATTTACTCAGACCTATCTCAAGTCAAAATGCAATCATAAAAAAAATCAAACAAATACAATTTGGTCTTTATTTTTCTAATTCCTTGCATATCATCCTGTTTCACCCGGACACGTCGAAAAGCTGTGGGAGTCAAAGCTGATGAATACATTAACATGAAAGACTTACTTTCATAAGAGCTCTCTTGGGTTAATCTTTCTGTAGCTATTCATTTTTTCTAAATAGAAATTAATTCATTAAATTTAGTTTCACATGTATGCCTAGACCTATTGCTATAAGCATAAGTAGCTGAAAGGATAGAAAATATGAAAGGATACTTTCTCGTTTAAATCTAGTATTTCAGATATTTACAATAAAAACCTACTGCTACAATCAGGGATTGTTTTTGACAGCTGCAACAATCAAATTTTCTTGCTGTCTTGTGGTGCTTTGATATGTTCCACTTCTAGGCCTTTTTTCTAAATTTTGCCATACTCTAAATAATTTTATTCACCTATGTATGATTCTCTTTGGTATTAAGTCTTCTTGATATCTCTTTAACAAGAACTTGCACCAATGCAGTGCTATAGTACTTGTCTCTCGCTGAGCAAGGGATGTTTCTTTGACTGATAAATGACACAATGACATTTGATTCCCGACCACATCACGACATCAAAAACAATAGAGTGAGGTCAATGGTTCACACTATTGAGGTTATCTTTGTTTTTTTTTTAAATCTTTGATAGCATTTTGTGAGTTTCCAAAGTTTTCTGTAAAATTTAACAAATGGAATCATTCAATTACCATCAGCTTTATATTGAAATGATAACATAAGGACTATGTTTATGTGATACTACTAGTGATAGGTGTCTCCTATCTATAGACACGCTAATTTTACTTATTTCCCCGGTTTGGTGTAAGTCTTATACCCAGTTTGGAGGGTAAACACATACCAATTGGCAACACTGATAAACAATTGAAGAGTGCGAAGAATGCCGTAGGTACCGTTCACGAGCAAAACTGTTGATATTTGAGTCAGGAATCTAGTTACTTTTTCAACAACGATATTTTCAAATTAATAATCATGAATATGTAAAAATATTTATGCAATTCATGACCTTATACTGCCGTTTAACTATTTATTTAAATAATTATCTAGTGCACGCTTCATCTTCTTCTTACAAAAATTGTAGTTTCCTTAAAAATGTAGTGGTTCGAAGTCGGTGTTTACAATTGTTGTGATGAAAGTGCCCTAGCGTCTATGGGTACAATTGGTGTGCGGATTTAGCACAGGAAATGGGAAGTTTGTTGACACAAGCGACTCTGAAAACATAAAGATGGCATCAATCTTCGAAATATTTATAGTTGTAAGTAAGAATTTCGGATCACCTGAAGATTAGCGACCCCTAATACCTCCCCTGAAGAAAATCGACGCCAATATTTTCCTCCTGAAGAAAAGTGACCTCAATATTTTCCACCTGAAGATAAACGACCCCTGCTTGATGGTGTCTTCAATCTTCAGGTGACCCACTTTAGCTCATAATTTTATAGAAAAAAAGGAGAAAAAAATATAGATATATAGCTAGGGTAAAAAACCGCATGATACAGGGGTGGACCATGTACGATCAATGTGTACAACCCCAAGAAAAGTACATTATAACGCGTCCTGACACCGGAGTAGAGGTCTTTAGCTCCGTTTCTCACCAACAACAAGTCGCGACTGATGCCCATCTCCGATGTCAGTACGCGTTATAATGTACTTTTTTTGGGGTTGTACACATTGATCGTACATGGCCCACCCCTGTACCATGCGGTTTTTTACCCTATTCATTAAAATACTTTATTAAACATTTGTTAAAAACACAAATTTAGACAAACAATCAATAGTTAATTAAAAGCGTATTGTCTTGCAATTTCAGTACAAAAATAATCAAACCTACTGTAACCCCTGTGGCTAGCACGCGCAGGGCAACATTACCTCTTGCTAGAACATACCGAGCTTGCCAAGAATCTTAAAATATGCAGATAAGGCGCGAAGCGCCGTTCCGCTACGGCCTTACTGTAACCCCTGTTAGCTAATTCCTCACCTTAAGAAAAGCGACCCCAATACCTATTTTCCACCTGAAGAAAAGCAAACCCCGCGTGTGTTGGGGTCGCTTTTCTTCAGGTGATCCAAAATTTCGAAAGCGTCATGAAGGTAGTGTGCACTGCGTATGGCCACACTTTTCATTACCCTCTGTTTAATCTAAAATATGGCCTTAATTTCTAACTTTGGAGAAAATACCTAGTAGGTAGCTAGGACCTAGAGTAGTACCTAGGTAGTTGGTACTTACCGTTAGCCCACAACGCTCCTCTTGGATTCAACGACCATTTCTGTCTCCTCCGAGGCTCTGCTAACATAGCCATTATTGTAGTTTACCTTCGTACGCAATTTTGAGAATGATTAAAGAATTTTGGTTGATGTATTACATAATCAAATCTGCCACACAAATAACCCGACTGGCACAACTGTGACTGCTGCCATGTGCAGTGCCACCATTTCACGAAACCATTACCTCTGTACCGGCACTCCCTAAATCTTGAAGCTTCTCACTTTCTTCTACTCCATTGAGGCAACGTTGTCTTATTATTCCGTAGTGGATTTAGATACCCTTCGATTATTTGTTTTCAATATATTTTAGTAAAGAAAGTTTAGTTAGGCGGACGTGCTTTAAATGTGTTCAACAGAGAACGTCTCTGTCACTTGTGACAAACAACTTTATACATTTTATACTTAGTTTTTCTCATTATGTATTCAGTTCTTAAGATAATAACTTTCTACCAACACTATTTAAGCCTTGCCCAAATTTTTTTTTACAATATTTAAGCTTTATTTGTTTGCCTTAAGTGCAATTAAAATTAAACCATACATCTACACCCAAAATATGTGGAACTTTTTAAGGCAATATCTTCGGTTTACATATAATTCATTTATGGACAGAGTTTTACGTAGGCATGAAATAAAATTCAAAATATCATGCTCAGGATGATATCTATAAGCAACAGCGTAAAGAAACAATTAAAATTGAGGTAACAATGGGACAAAATGAAATGCATTACACTTGAATAAATACGGCTGATACGAAAACAGTAGGCCACGCATAAATAATACGTACAGCGACATCGGTACTACTATTCGGTAGTAAAGGCTGGCTGTCAGAAACTTGCAACAAATATTGATGAACTCAATGATCTGGAAGACTAGATACTTGTTAAACTATTAATAACCTTTACAAAACACAACAAATAAAATATAGTTGCAATTCATCCATAATCATAAGCAACTGGGAATATATATAAAAATAGTTGGAACTGACTTGATATTGAAACGCTTTTTTTAAAAATGAAGAACCACTGCCAAATTTATAACGTGGAGGCACTGTGCAATCTTTTAGGGATAAGATAATGAAGCTGGAACTGTGAGCACCATACAATACAACAGAATATGGAAATTAGGCCTAAGGCCAAGCGTTCATTCAGCGCTTGACAGTAAGGTTTGAAAGGAGTAGCCGGAGGAAACCTCGCAGCTGCACTTTGAAAACTGTTAGTATGGAAAGTCATAGAGAAGAAAGAATATGAACGGAGTTACAGTAAAAGGAATAAAAGTCTGCAGATAAGGGCCGAAGAGACGCTGCAAAGACCCTTAAGTAAAGCCTACAGTGCATCACGTGAGGTGTACTGACACCAGAATTACTTGTTTACTTGATAGGAATAGTGCGATTAACCTAATGGAATAGAATAAAATAGAATAGTATAGAATTTCGGCCAATAGCCAAAACCTGGGACCTATGAGGTCATTCACAGCTGTCACTGACAGAAAAAATGTTTGAAAGGGGTAACAGCAGGGAAACTTCGCAGTTGCACTATGAAACACTTGATAAGAGAGGGTGGATAGTCAGATGGAATAAAGGGAATATGAACGGACGTACAGTAAAAGTAATTCAAGGGTCTTTCCTACGGTGGACTAACGGCGCAACCTCCCTACAGGATTAATCGTAATGGAAGAAGCTGTCAACAATGCTAAAGGTTTGATTTGTGAATGCGAGTTGCTGGCCCCGCCATTTTGCATTGCAGCCTTCTTTATACATTACATTATCTGGGTGACTGCTGTGAAGTCATATGATAATAATAGTCCCTTACCTCATCGCGCCTCCTCCACTTTTCAGCAACAAAACTCCACTCTCATCCTTCAACAATGCATGCCGACTCCCATGCAGTCTCCTGACCACAGGTTTTTATCGTATCATCATTCTTGGGGTCTCTGTTATTTACTCTTGCGTCTTGTCTGTATTCTGGTGTGAACTGCGGCTCCAGTATATTATTGTCCTAGCTATCTTCGATACTGTTTCAAGCAGTATTATTGCAAATATGCTAGGTCGGCATGTTTGGACAGGAACAACGTGCATGTACTTCGACACCATTCAAAGGACTTTTATTTCATCAGCAAATAATGGCTGACATCTTTGCAAATGATAGATTGTGTTGTTTTTACTTTGGTGTAAACTTGGACAACAGCGAAATCGACATATTTCAACATCTTTGCAAAAAAGGGAGGCGATCAAGAGAAAATTCTTTAATTGGTTTGAAGAAACCATCTGAAAAATAAAGCATAGCTGACATCTATTGGAATACCTATTCCCGAAAACAAGTTCCAGAGTTTAGTCTAAGCTAGAAAATTGCAGGTCCTTGAGGCATATATAGTTTCTCTTACTTCTCATTGGCTCAGCACAAAGGGTAACAAGCTTCTGATTCTAAAACGCTATTTTAAAGGATACCAACTGGAATTTCATCAACAATTTATTTTCATTTCTTACTCATCTCGAGTTCACATCATGTGCTTAGATTAAGGTGCATTTGGACAGGGTCTTGAGCAAAGATCTTGAGCGACTGCTTCACCGTTTCTTACCGAGCATGTTGTTAACATACTCTAAGTCAGCCTCTGCTTGCATAGCTAGTTGGTATTCATCTTGCAGCGGCGATTCCATTAACAAAATAGCACTGGATTCCTTCAATAGCTGAGCAGATTCCTGTTGAAAATAGATACATTAAAAGAATGGTAAAAGACTCTTGTACTCGCAACTAAAAATAAGAGAAATCATAAAAAAAAATTCCCTTCCTTGGTATTCTATCGACATCAAACTGCAGGTGACTGATTCATTGATTGTGTCTATTAAATCTGGTGTCACAACATCTGGGTAATTGCAGGTGACTAACATTTATAACATACTTGTAATACCAATTTGTTTCTATATAAAATTTTTCAAAAAGACAGTCATAAAACTGTATTGGGTTGAATGACCATTAGCATCATTGATAGGATAGGATAAAAGATTAGTTTAACCACACCTTTGAGCCTAACAAAGGCTCTTCTCAGGCTGGTGCATCATTTGATAAAGGAAAGGGATGCGAGATTAACACAAGTATGACATGAAAGAGTTGTGATTCAATATGATAACATTCAGGAAGTATTAGTTAGAAACTTGAATATAATGCATACCTGAATAAGCTACATTACATAAAAGCCTATAACACGATATTAATGTAAACACGGAATTTAACCAGTCTGAAGACGCTTGTCACTGACGGTGAGGGAACGAATATATCCTCAAGTAAACAAGTAAAATTCTAGTTGCATTCAGTTCTCACAAAATACGAAGCAACATAACTGAGGTTGCAATGATTTCAAATGATAATCGTGTCTACATTAATAACAGGACTGCATAACATTTCTACGGCAATCAAAGAATAAAATGTACTTGAATTTTTAAAAATTGGACTTCAAACGCAACTAATGGACAATTCTAATACATCTGAGTATTGCAAGATATCTGAAGAAATTTTATTTCAATACGTTTTTTGTCTCTATATAAATATGTTCTTATAGGAAAATCGAAATGAAACGAATTAGGCAGTGACCTGTATCCTGGTCCCTTAAAATAATGATGATTATGAGAATCACGGAACAACGGGGAAATGTGAGAATTCCATTGCAGTCCAGAGGTGGGGCGAGCAGGTGGAGTTCCCAACCAGTGGACCATAGTTTTTCGCGGAAGGGTGTAAGGGTCTAAATCACAGAGGATTAATTTTTTCTCGGTGTATACTCATCCCATATTTGTCAGTAGTTTAAAGTTCAAAGAATATTAAAGTAAACTACTCAGGAACTTTTCTTTTTTGTTAGTTGGATATTAGAAGACAAAGTCAAATCCAAAAATATCGGGATACAATATGTAGATAAACAAAGAAATATAGTGCAAAAGAAATAAGCATTTCCTCTGTACACTTTTCCAAAACCATCTTTTAAGTATATTTTCTGGATTAATGATATTCCTTGATCCTGCATATTTACTCAAGGACTCGCGAAACCACAATTTGCTCCTCTCCTTATGAAAAGCTTTTTCTTAGGACAGATCTCATTGACAAGAATAATTAATAAAAAATTCGTTAACTGACATTCAGGTCATATAATCCTAAATGAAAATTCCAAATAATTTTAAATATGACGATGTAACATATTTTTTCGAAGGTAAGTACAGAGTTACTTTTTTTTAACCAGTTATTCTAAATTACAAAAAAGCTTTTAAAAGATTTTCCAATAAAAAAAGGCACCTCAGAGTCATGGAAATTAAATTGTCCTTAGACTGTCTATAGCTTTAGTTCATCTATCAGCTCTCAAAGGGTACAAAATCGGGAAAAAAATATATATATATGATCGAGAGTACGAATGGAAATTTGCAAACCTTGAGCAGTACTTTCCCAGGGGCCGACGCTTTAAGTTTCTTAGGAAGCCTTCTGAACTTCTCCATTAGACTTGCTTGTAACTCGTACATCAGCAAACCACGAAGGCGACTCAGTCCTAAAAAGAATATTAGAAGCAATTATCAATGCTGCATTCGATATTTCCTTAGAGGCATATAGCAATACCATCTGCACCATTCTTAAAAATATCCATATAATGTCCCCACTGATTAATTTTAACAATACCTTTTAAGGGTTTCTTTTAATCCTTCATGAGACAGAAAT
The DNA here is from genome assembly GCF_015104395.2 of Macrobrachium nipponense. Taxonomy (NCBI): domain Eukaryota; kingdom Metazoa; phylum Arthropoda; class Malacostraca; order Decapoda; family Palaemonidae; genus Macrobrachium; species Macrobrachium nipponense. Next base: position 113,138,668 of record NC_061109.1, read on the forward strand.
ATCTTTTCAAAATCAAGTCATTCTATATATACAGTATATATAAAACAATTTAATGTGTGATGCATTAATCTGGCAAAAAATAAATTAAGTGCTAAAGTTTTACTTTTAAATGATTTTTCTTGCAAGAAGCTCACCCGGACAAAAAATATCTGCAAGTTTGAGAACTTCCCGGCAGAGCTCTTCCTTCCTGTCTACCAGATCTTTCGGTAAATCCTTAAGTTCTTGTTTATCGGGACCCCCTGGACGGCCATAGAGTTGGGCTAAGGCCATCTTAACGTCGGTCCTGTAGTAATGATTCTCACCGAACTTCGAAGATGTAGCTTTAAGGAATGCCTCTGAAGAAGACAAGGAATTATACTTAAGACGCACCAGTTTCTCCCCAGTCTCTTTGAGGAAGCCGTCCACCTGATCCAGGATGACGCTTGCAGAGCAGGAACTGCACACCCAAGCTTCTGGACTGAGTGGATTAGGAGAAGGTAACACAACTCCTGACGAACAGTGGCTACATTTAAGGCTACTTAAGTGAGTTCCCAGTTCTGTTGGATCTTTACATCTGTCGCACGTGCATTTAAAGTACTTACTTGTCCTCAAGTATAACTGTCGGTTAGCTGTCCCCCACATGGGATCAGTATACGAAGTAGTGATGTGTTCACCTTTGCTTATTTCTACAGTAGCCCTGATGATTATGTTCAACTGTGGGTCGAAAGTCCTAGAGGAATTTGGGATGCAATTGTGCTCTAAGAGACAACCCTTCCCATAGAGTCCTATTACATTAGGACCAGGAATTTCAAAACCGTTCACATCTATTACACCACAAATACGATGGATCTCTTCCTCAGAATAACTCAGTACCCTCAGGTACTTTTGAATAAAATCAACAACGTTGGCCTGATTAATTTCGTGGACGTCTGTGTTTATACGACGCTCCAGGTGAGACTCCATCTGACAAAGGGAGGACCACTTTGCTTGGTCCTGTTCTTTCAACCACAGGCATCTCAGGGGGGTAATGCACTCATACATTTGATTGATATTCTTGAACTGATTCACCTGGACTTTCACTGGTCTGAAAAGAAGTAAAGTTTCATGAATGCTGCGCTCCCCAATGGGTGCTAAAAATGTCCTAGTTATGATCCCCACAGAAACTATTAGGCAATAAAAGTATAATTTACCCATGAATTATTATTATGTGTTTAAAAATCCCTTTCTGTCAATGACATCACAGGTAATTTTACACTGTTGTAGAGCTACATAAAAGACAATAACGTTGAATGATATCACAATGGCTAGTGTAAGCATTCTTTTTATACAAAATAAATTAAGTTCTTTATTAGTTAGAATAAATAATCTATGGTAAAAATCAAATGATTGTTGTTTTGCCAACTCTGGGTATGGAATTACTTCAAAGTTTGTGAGACTGATTTTATCAGTCATTGACAGGTGTTCCCTTGCACATATAAAGGCTGCAAACATGTTGAAGTTATGAGAATTGTATGAGGTATGTTCATTTACTATGAAATTAACCTAAACAACATGAATGGGTAAGATCTTCATAAAAACCCAGACCACTACTATGATAATGTGCTAACCATACTTCGGGTCTGCCTTCAACAAGGGATCATGGATACCCCACCTGGCTGGAAGCCTACGTTGCTGCCTTCCAAGGGAAAACCCAAAAGGTTCCCTCCATCAAAAGAGAAGGCTGTCCTCCTGGCCTGCCTTTTCCAGGGGACCCCTGGGGCAGCCAAAAAGGATAAAGATCCACCTAAAGGGATGTCTTCCGTAAGAAGCCTTGCCTTCCACCCCTATGGGAATGCTTCTTGACCTGGCACGAGTCCTGCATCCTTTCTGAGAGGGTAGGAGAGGGTAGCCCTGAAGGGAGACTGCCAAGGGTGGCCCGGCTGTCTCCCTCTGCAAAGGCCCTCCTGGAGTAGAGGCTGCCTTGGCCCCTACCTCCTTTCTGAGAATTCCCTGGTTCTCTCTGAGAATGTACCTACGATGATTGTTTCCCGACTGGCCTGTTGTGTTAGATATTGTAATCGACCTATTTTCTTTAGATGTTATATGAAGGACATTGGAACCACTTTTGGATATCAAGCTCAAGAAGAATTTCTCTCATGAAAGATCCCAGTTTTCAAAGGAAGCTCCAGAGTTCTGGAAGTTTGCCTAATGTAAGTATTCGAGGCCCTTGGCTCTGATCCAAATGGGTCTTATAACTAAAATATACCTCTCAAAAATATATACTAAACTGGCGGTACGAACCCCCTTCGCTAAGGAGAAGTGAATTGTGTATCTGATGGTTAGGCGACTACAGTGGGTGCAGTTATGATGGGGAAAAGTTCATGAGAATGGAACATAATTCAAAATACTTGCTAAACGGGAAGGCTAACACTGTTTATTGATGTAAGATGCTGTGATATTGAGTAAACCATTTGGGCCAAACGAGAAATGTATAATCGTTGGTGAGTTAATACTAAATTGTATGGGATAACAATGATGACTATTTCTAATAATGTCATTCTTTGCCTTACTTTCCAAAAGTCAGTTGTTAGCTTTTGAGAAAACCAACCTGTTCCTTGAGAGCTGACACTCAGGGTAATGAAGGACAATCTTCTGGCATTCCGGACCACACATTGGCCATCCACAATCCGTACAGCTGTACGATCCATTTACTGGAGTAAAGCACCCAAGGCAGACAGGCGCAGTCACCTGAAATAAAACCAAAAAACGAAAATGAAATGGATTCAAGACGGTCACCTATGAAAAGACAAATGATAGTACCTAATTCAAGAGCATCATTTCGTCTCCTTCAAAAGGACTGCTTTATATATATTTCTCCACTTTCGGTGTTCTAAAACTATAATGTTAAACATCAACAGCTGGCTAGACTGTCACTAAATAGAAAGGTTAAAACTTTGTGAGGACAAGGCAGTTTCTGCTACGTTAAATAGTAGATATTTACTAACATAGGAGACAAAATAAAATGAAAAAAAAGTTGCTGGTTGTTTTTCAAAGATGTTAGAGAATCTGATTGGTAAAAAAAAAGACCATATGGAGAACTTTTTTTTTTATCCGGGGAATTAATATCCTAAATATCTAGCAAAAAGTTTACTGTAAGTTTCTTTTCACATCTATGGTGCTAAATTAGGAGCAAACAGGAGATGGGAGTATTAATATTAGTCAAACTCACTTGCTTTGGTCCAACAACCAGAGGAGAATCCCGGAGTATGATTTCACCTGCCTTTATGTCACGCGAGGCTTCCAAATACCGACCGAGCTCCGCTGACTGACATACCCTAAAATTCGTTAGGTAAACTTAAATTAACAACTCAAGATGACTTTTTTGTGCGTGTAAAACTTGCATACCTCAATCATTGGCAAAGAAATATAAGAAACGAGTGCCTAATAAAAACTGTTTTTTTTTTTATCTGTCCATCCGCCCGTGGTGTTTTTGTATGGTAACACTGCGTCCCGGGCTTTATATAGTTACGCTAATTGTAAGTTTTAGGTAAATAAAAGGATATCTGGGTGTACATTTGTAACCGAAAAGTGTTTTAATAATTTACTGTATGCTAATTACACCGTTAATATTCGAAATAGGATATTATTATAATCGTTGAATGTAAGCTAAATGTAACTATCTAAAGCCCGGGACGCAGTGTTACCATACAAAAACACCACAGGCAGATGGACAGATGGAAAAAACAGAGTATAGTGAATTTCTCAATTGATTTCCGCCTTAACTATGCTTGTCAATTTACCTGTAAGGACTGCATTCTGTCCTGTGAATCTTCCAGTGTTGCTTTTGATGATCCTTGCTGCAGTAGACTGTGACGAAACATTTGGCACATTTCTGACTGGCCGGTGCCTGGCACACAGCACACTTGGTGGCTGTCATCCTGAAAAATAAAGAACATATGGTGTCGAGCGTATAACTGAAAAAGAATAGTCATCAATTTCTATTGATAATGGAATATCTATCGATATTCATAAATATGATAAATAATACCATACGAACGATAAAGTTAAACTTTTTCATATATCAGAAATATAATTATCACCAATTCTAAAACTTTAGGAAAAATGAGTTTCGGAAAAATCAAAGATGTACAATAAATTCCTAACGAGTAAGGAATTTATCCTAACTGGTGTAACTATTATTGGAAATTCTTTTCCGGCGAAATTAATTTGACCCCACTGCTAACAAGAGAATCTTGCAGCTACTGATATTGAATGTGTTGGCGTTTGTTGAAAATATCCTTTTTTAAGCTTCTTTAGACCTGAAATGAATATTGTGATCAGACATGCTAGAGAAGCACATAGGCCATTTGAACCTAAAACAAATTGTAAGTCAGATGAGAGAGTATCTGAACACAGTGCACCAAGACTATACAACAAAATACTGCCGGAAATGAAGATCATACAAGAAGAAAGGAAATTTTACAAAGAACTAAAGACTCCTATTCTAAAAGAGCTACGATACTGACGAAAAAACTCTAAAAGACAGTCATAAAATAATATAAGAAGCAATTTATTTTGAAAAGGTACAAAGGCCCGGCAACGAGGGAATCAAAACCAAACAAGCATAGAAGTTAGTAATATCTTCTATACTGCAATGGTGACGAGAGTGCAAGTCCACTCTCGTAGATCTTAACACATCATCACTGTATTTAGATTGACAAAAATCCTAATAATTTTAATAATTAACCGACGCCTTAACTGGCATACATATCTAGGTTAGCTAAAGAAATACATAGAGTAGTTGTTTTAGCGAAGGAAAACTATGCCTAGAAAATTAGCGTCCGGTAAGACAATCAGTTGCCAACTAATTACTAATCTTTGAATGTGTTTATAATAAACAAGGCACAGGAAATAAGGAATAGCTGTAAATTAATTATAGATAAATCTAAAGGAGGCACAAGAAATAAGGAATAGATATGAATTAATTATGGATAAATCAAGAATTAAATAAACCCGCTAAAATTTGAAGCATAAATCTTTAAAGCAATAGCGCGATCACTCTCAGAATTTACGTCAAATGTCTACAACATTATCAGGAAAGAAAGACCACTGACTCTGAGCAATGTGATATATCACAGCAGTAACGACATAAACAGGCGCTCAAAGAGATATGTAGCTCACACTACCTTCAGATCTGTGTGGAAAGATGCATGGGGAAGATGTCTTAACAGGAAGTGTTACGAATAGGAAATGCTCTACTACAGGGTTATAAATATATATGTATACCGATATATGTGTTGTGCACGTGTTTTTGTATATAAATGGGCATGGACGTTTGTTTTGGCCACGTGCACATATGTGCATTTAGGTTATTTTATCTAAACTTGTAACTCTAAAGAAGAATGATACAAACTTAGCTTGAGAAAAGGCACTATCTGGAGTTCTCGAAGTGACACCAGCCCCCAGAGATATTTGTCTTTGTAGTGTCACTAGATATGTACGCGTTCCCACATTTGTTCCCCTTTCCATGAAAGATTATCGATAAAAATGTTCCAGTGCCCGGAAGTATATCTTAATCTCTACGAAGTTCCGTTCATTTCAATGATTACCCTCACGGCGATAACGTCGAGCTATAGGTTTGCGCAACTCAACAAGGACTCGGCCGAAGCATAACGGATTCTTGAATGGAAGAATCGATAATGTTGTTAATACCGAGAATCGGAAGAGCAGTTACCTTACCTATCAGTCCAAGAGGTTTGTGAGATTCGACTTCTTCCTCCACTGCAACATGGCTGACTGAGAGCGTGGTGGTATGTGATGCCAAAATAGACGCCGAGGGTACCACTGCCCCTTGAGTAGTGCGGCACCGGTGGTAAAAGTAGTCTAAGGACCCGTTTCAATTAACACTTCTACTGTTGTGTTTTGTCCAGGCAAACATTAGCTTAG
>NC_061109.1:113145071-113171065 GCF_015104395.2 Macrobrachium nipponense
AAACATTAGCTTAGCTTCAAATTAATTTTTTTTTTATTATCATTGTCATTATTATAATAAAGTACACATGCAAAACAAGGAATTCAAACAAAAATACATTCCTTCACCACATTGTTAACCTATGCATATTTTCTCTCTCATACACAAACATTTATGTCAGTGCTCAAGTATATGTAGGCAAGTACAAATGAAAACAAAAAAATTTCTCGTGTACCTACATACACACACACAGATATATATATATATATATGTTATATATATATATATATATATATATATATATATATATAATAGCTACAATGACTTCTACCACTTGGGATTTCTTCACACTTTTTGAATACTCCCTTGTCAATCACTACATGACATTCGACTTACCTACTAGTGCATCAAAATATTTTCATTTTGGCGAAAGTGACCAGTACATTGTGCATATACTATATATATATATATATTTATATATATATATATATTATATTATATATATATATATATATGTGTGTGTGTGTGTGTGTGTGTGTGAGTGATAAATGTATATATACTATAATATATATATATATATATTGTATTTGTGTATATATATATATATATATATATATATATATATTAATATATATATATATATATATATAGTATATGCACAATGTACTGGTCACTTTTGCCAAAATGAAAATATTTTGATGCACATAGTAGGGTTCGAATGTCATATAGTGACTGACAAGAGTATCCAAAAAGAAAATGTGAAGAAATCCCAAGTGGTAGAAGTCATTATAGCTATATATATATATATATATATATATATATAGTATATATATATATATATATATATATATATATATATATATAGTATATATATATATATATATATATATATATATATATATTTATATATATATATATATATGTTATATTACATATATACTATATATATATATATATAGTATATATATATATATATATATATATATATATATATATATATATATATATATTACCAATGTGATATGTGATTTAATATATTAGTATAAAAAATTCACCTACAAATAACTGACAAAACTTTATAATCAGCCCATGGTTATAAACTTACCAATCAGTTAAAATGCTGGCGGTGTGTTGATACCGATTCCGAATACAAAGCCTAAATTCGACGAGTATGCTGAGTAGCGTTGGCATCAACTCATAGCCCTCTTGACAACTGAGGTCAATTCAACCATAAATTACTGTTTCCATACAAAAGGCTCGGGGTCCAAATTCTGGCTGGGGAAGAAGCACTTTGGATGTCGGTTATTACGGAAACTCATATGCAAGGTGTGTATAAACAATGGACTTTATTACCAGACTCTGACATGAGTCAATACTGCTTGGAGACCAAATAGCAGTTACAGGTGACCTGTCGCTCAAGTAGTTCATATGTTGCATGATGGCAGCACATATGTATAAGGGCACATGGTGGTGAGACCAATTTGTCAGAGGTTGCCGAACCTTGCGACTTAGCCTGGGTTCGGCAGTGAAGCTTACAGAGTTACCCCTTTAAAGAAACAAAAAAACGGAGGAATGTAGTAATACTCATACATAACTGAGGTTATTTACAGTATATACGTAAATGTGATGGATAGTTGCTTTTTACAGAATGTTATCTTTACTAGACTGTGCCTGCAGGATGACAATAAGGTACTAGGTTGTGCATTAGAGTAAAATTGCAAACAAGAACACAACAAAATATATTTACATATAAATGAAATCGGGTACAAAAGGGTCAAAATGATTTGATAAGCAGATCTGCTTATAACTGTTCCACATCCTTACTTGGGTGTCGACTGCTCAGGATACTGAAAAGGTAATAGTAGTTTGGTTTGCTTTTATACATTTGGTTCTTTGACAGATTTAGCTTATATTTGGTTGGATTTGATGACCAGAGTTGATATTTTGATGGGGAGGGGGAGGATTAGAGTCTTTCCATCACCATGAAGATGTATCTACATTTGTAATGAGGTGGTAAGGATTCCAGTGTTAATAATGACTAAATTGTCACCTAGGTTGAGGGAAATTGCCAATGCCAAATTCTATGAGCCAGGCTATTTCACTTCTGTAGATTTTAAATGCTGTTTGGTAGGTGATTTCATGTCTCTCTTTACTCCATGACAGAGGATTATCTTTGGCTCCAACTTTACAATGTTCTCCTAGAGGGGTGACAGGTGACGTGGATGAGAGAAACGTTGGCATTACAGGGCACTGGTGTAGCAAACAATTGTTATCTTTCTTTATAAATGGGGTGTCTCCTCTCTTTCTTTCTAAATTGGATGTCTTCCTTTTATTATTATATTAATATAGAATTCCTGCTAGCTATGAAGGTGACACATTGGGGTATGCCACAGTTAAGTCTTGCTGCTTTCACTGAAGGTGTTGTAGAGGGGGCGGATAGTTCGCATGATTCTTGGAAGGAGTTGGTGGTAGTAGTTCACCAAGCCTGTGAATTCCTGCAGTTCTTTAATGCTGGCTGTAGTAAAGTCCTTCTGCTGGCAGACACTTTGTAATGTAGAATATTGAGAGGCAATATATCAGTGGCAATTAAAAGATCAAACAAAGCAAAATGACAAATTTGAAGTAATTTGTTATTTTTCTTAACATACAAACCTAAGGTCCCCCCCCCCCCCTTTAAAAACATACGGATTAACTCTCAGCAAGCTGGAAATGTGGCCATTAAACTTTTTGCAAGGCGGTTTTGGTAACAGTCCCTGAAAGTAGTGCGGATTGGAGTTTGCTCAAGTCTACTCAGTTTACCTTTTGTCCCAGTTAAGAGAATGAGGGGTGGTAAGAGGTAAGTCCTTCATGTAAAGACTTTAGTTTTATTGGAAAAAACACAAATTACTTAAAAATTTGTCATTTGCTCCTACACGAATACAAACCCTTGGTCTTTACATATGGGAGAGGGAGAGACTTATCGAGACTGGAGCCAAAACTAAGCTGCATAGACTTCAGCAAACTCTGGCAAGGTGGTTGGTACTTCCACCCCTACCTTTGGTAACTGGTACCTTACCACCTTGCTAAAAGTTTAACATTTGGATTTCAAGCTGACTGAAAGTTAATCCCATATGTAAAGACCAAGGGTTTGTATTTTTGTAGGACCAAGATGTATATATGTACTGTACATACAAGACCAAGTAGGTATATATGTACTATTTAGAAAAAAAAAGATAGACAAATGAAAAACTAAGGAAGCAAGGTAAGTCATTTTACTAAAGTAAATTGAAGATAACATAAAAATTCCAACATCTAATAGGAACAACTTATAAAACAAAAATATAAGCCACAATTTGGTCAGGGGCCAAGCACTGGGACCAATAATATCATTCTGTGCTGATACAGAAAACTACGAAGTAAAAGTTTGAAAAGTGTAACAGGGGGAAAAACTCACAGTTCACTATGAACGAGTTGTTAAGAGAGGGTGAAAATAAAAGATGGAAGAAAGAAAAATGAAAGGAAGTATATACAGTAAAATGAGCGAAAGGGGTTGCAGCCAGGGGCACACTGCAAAGAACCTTAAGTAATGCCTACAACTGCATGAGGTGCACTGACAGCACTAACCCCTTATGGGGATTATGCATATATGTATGTACACTACCAATTTTGGTGACCATGAACCTCTTCTAAGACTCTTTTGTCCAGTCAAAAAATGACAGTTGTTGTTTATAAGCATATTTCATGTTCATGGATACACAGTATTGATAAGGTAAGGAGAGCAAAGGTTTGAAGATGCCATTTTAAAGCTATAGTTTTTTTACATCCAGAAATTTCCATTATCCGGCAGGGACTTGGCTCTATTATTGGGGACCCAGGACAGACTACTGTACAAACACACTTGATTCAATCCTGCCTTTTTTTCTACTTTCTTACTGCTGCTAGGGCTATCAGTTTAATCACAGTTCTAAAAAAAATAACTGAAATAGAGTAGTTTACCAAATATAATTTAGTACTACACATATAGCAGCTAAGCATTCCAAGAGAAATATTGCATGTAAATCCAAAGAATTAGAACGAACACGATGCTTACACCGACTTTACCGCCATGAAGCTTACCTTATATTTACTAAATGCCAACAGTGAAGATCAACTTGCTCACTGGTTGAGACTGCCTCATCACCAAAAAATTATTTTCTTCTATAAATCAATGGTTACTGGACTGTACTGTATATTGTAAAGCAAAACTAAGCCTTTCTTGCTTGTGGTTATCCATTAGACAATGCTTCTTTGCTGGAGCATGATGATATATCTTGAGCTCATGTATTGTGTTGCTGAGGGTTTGCATATATTTTCTCTCTTGAGTGAGTGCAATGGAAGCTGTTGGGAATTAAACACGCTGCAAAAATAATCGGCTCATCTTCATAAAAATATTAACATTTCTCATCTGTTGTATCCATCTATAGATTTGTTTTTTGTTTGTTTGGTGTATTTGCATTGCATGGAACCAGTGGTTATTCAGCAATGGGACCAACGGCTTTACGTGATTTCTGAATCATATCGAGATTGAACTTCTATTACCAGAAATGCACATCTCTCACACCTCAATGGAATGTCCGAGAATCGAACTCGAGGCATGCCAACACCATACCAACCACATCACTGAGGTGCTGTATCCATCTATAGAGGATTGTTTTATTGATGAAAAGTTGCTGAACTAGGCGATAAATTAATGTGACTTGATCTTAGAGATAAAAGTTTGTTTGCCTGTTTCCCATCTTATCTAGTTGAGTCACCTTAATTTTCCCATCAATGTTAGACTTCATATATTATAGAAGAAATTTCTCTCCATGTAATTTTGCCAACAACTATTAGATAACAGCTTTTAGTAATTAAATTTAACTTTTAAATCCAAATATTTGCTTCCTTCACAACTGTACTTCCTAGCAATCTCAAGTCAATATTTAAAAACATTATTTTATACCTCCATGACTTTTGCAAGCTAAATTGAACTTTTCAAAATATTTCATACAGTGTTGTTTTCTTGCCACTGTTAGGTAGTGCTATCTCTGTGATGAACAATGATATTCTAATGAGAAAAATAAATTTCATTGTGTTTATCAAAGAATAAGTCATTCGCTGGTGAACAAAATCTACTGGCAGGGTTTATCAGTATATAGTACATACTATGTACACATTTTATATATACATTTGAATTAGGTAAAAACATGAATTCCATTAAAAGTATATTTTTCATACAAAATAACATATCAACAATATTATAGGGTACTTAAATTTGCTAAATACAAACACATCTTTTATACATATAAAAAATTAAGAGCTTTCATTTAATACAGTACAGAGGTAGGACTGTGATTATCAAAACATACTAAAATGTTTATAAAATACAATAACCATAAACAGTTCTACTAGACTTTGCAGCTAAAATTTTATAAACTACCACATAGTAATATGGAATAATGTCCTACTTCAAAATTTGTCTTAGTGTAAATAATTCCACTTTGGTTCTCCTGGATACAGTGGAAACATGACTAGACTCATATGTTAATGGCTTGAAGCCATTTTCCTATAAAATGACAATAGAAATATACAGACACAATTACCAGTATTAAAAAACAATGACGAAAGGCCACAAAACATCATAATGAACTCTTTTTCTGACGAGACTAGAGCTTGAATAAATATTTATTCTGAATAAATATATGAGAATATCAAACAGATAATGACTTTCATGAGCAAAAATAAACATATACTGTCTTATTTTTCTAAATGAAATAAACTTAACAAAGCTTATGATTGGTGTATCACTTTAGTAAGCTCAGCAAAACGACAATTCTAATTCTTTTGTAATTTGCATTAAAATATTTTACTCCCACATCACTGCAGAGTTGAAATTTAAAAGGTATGCTTACTGTCAGTACATTATCACTGCCAATTAATTGTTTGTGAGGCATGGTTATTACCAAACAAAAGTTGTACTCATTTCATATGAAACTACTTATTTAAAAGATATCCAATGAAGACTAAATGCTTAGCAATATACATTCTTTACTATAAAAATAAAGATAATAACATGACCAAGTAGAACTTGAAAATATCTCTATCTCTTCATAGTGACAAGTATGCAGTATATTTTACTTAAATAAAAACGAAAAGATATACTGTATTTAATGAAATAAATTGTAAAAAAATAAATAAATATGGGTAACAAACCTAATAACAACGGAGATTTTCAATATAAAAGTAAATAAAGAGAAATTGTTCAGATTCCAGCAAAACTTGGGGGTCCCAAACCATGAAACTACAGCCTTCAAAATGAAAGGCTGCAACTACTTTTTAACAAAACACATTAAGATGATGTACTGTTGAATGCTAATGCATGCTGCCATACAACATGATTTGAAGGAGATGATGGCTGCTGAGCAGCTAACACCACTTGCTCTACAGCATCTGCTTCATTGTTAGATTCATTAAGAGCTGTTCCAAGGGTGTATGCCATTCGCATAGAAGACCCTTCTTCTCTCTGAAGTACCCCTTCAGCTACATTAACATTCCCATCACTACTACCAGCTGTTCTAGAGGTGGATGTAACAGTTGATGGTCCCCCTGGTACTGCAATACCATGAATTAATGAGATCAACTGTCCATTGGGTAAGGAAAGGGTAACGGTATCAGGGACATCAGCACCAACCAAGGCCAGTGTAGGTCCCTGCTGAGTTCCATCACTACTAACTAGAACCTGACGAGCAGCTAAAGGTGTAATTTCACCCATAGCTTGAGTCAATAAATCCTCTTCAGTGCCTTCTGCCTCAGCAGAACTTGATGTTTCTCTTGATATATTCACCAAACGATGATTGCGTAAAATGCTAGCATCTGCAACTATCTGCCCATTGAGAGAAAGTTCACCAGATATACCAGCTGATGTATCCAGAAAGGCAACATTGTTAATGTTAGATGTTTCATTATCACCTTCATTGTTGAAATGCGATGGATGATGATGACGCTGATGTCTTAGAAGCCTAGCTCTTGAAGCATATTGACGATAGCACCATTTGCATGGATGAGGAGAGGAGGAAGTATAGGAAGAGCTTTCAGTATCATTATCAGATGTTGGTTTTGCCCTTGGTGGGAGTTCAGCTCCTGGATGATATTTCAAAATGTGTAACTTTCGTTTACTACTGCTTCTGTACCTCTGTAAATTAAAAAAAAAAACTAGATTATTTTCAAAGGTAAAGAAAAAAACATTCAAAAATTGAATCACAGATACTTTAATTGTAGTTATTCATTCAAAATATTTTAGACATGAGTGAAGTTTAAGCTAGTTTTAGATGAAATCCAATTTTATTTTGCTACACATGACACCAAGATAGATAGATAGATAGATTATAGATTTTATATATATGTATATATATATATATATATATATATATAATTATATATATATATATATATATATATATATATATATATATTATATATATATGTATGTATGTACACACTATAGATAGATAGATAGATAGATAAATATATATATATATACATATATAATATGTACATATAATATATATATAATATATATATATATACAGTGGTACCTCGACATATGAAAGGCTCAACTTACAAAAAACTCGAGATATGAAAGCAAATACGAAGATTTCTTTGGCTCTACATACGAAAATAATTCAAGTTACGAAAGGTTGTTGCTGTAAAGTCCCGAGATTCGCCCAGACCACCGAGAACAATTTTAAAACTCGCACCCCGCCAACTGAGTAAACTCGCCACCATCTTCCCGCTCTCCCATTGGTTCCTGATGCTAGTCACCCCCTAAGATCCTGCTCTCCTATTGGTCAGCATCTACCCTTTGTGCTCTATGTATTCTATAGGTAAAAGGATGCTGTAAATTGAAAAACTTATTCATGCAATGCATTTAATAACAAAATATTAGGTAAAGATAGAATAAAGAATAGAAATGAATGGTTATTATACTGTTTGGTATTTTCAGTAGTTGAAGAGAGATAATGAAAATTTATGGCTTACTGTGTACTAGGAAAAGTGATTGCTTGGCAATCGTTCGGTACTCGTAAGTGCTGGATGTAAACAGAAGTTTGGAAGCTTTTTTTTTTTGTTTGATTGTTTATTATAGTTAATGCTTACTTAATAATTATTTGAAATGAGTACATGCAATACATTTAATAAAAAAAATTGTGAATTAGATATCATAACATATAAAATAAATTAGACTGCTACCATCGAAGCCAACAAATACATATTTTCTAGAATTCTTCTTCTTGTTTTAATATTACGTTACGTATGTTTCATTATAGCTGTCAGTAACTCGGTATCTCCATTAGGTAAAGATAGAATAAAGAATATAAATGAATGGTTATTATACTGTTTTGTAGTTTCATTAGTTGAAGAGAGATACTAATAAAAATTTATGGCTTACTGTGTGCTAGGAAAAGTGATTGCTTGGCGATCGCTCGGTACTCGAAAGTGCTGAATGTAAGTTTTTTTTTTTTTTTTGGTGTATTATATTTAATGATTAATTAATAATTATTTGAAATGAGTACATACTGATTATTTATACATTTTATTGGCATATTCTAAGCTTTTAGCTTTTTTGGTTTAGATGTCAGAATCATAGACTAGGCTACAGTAGCAACTGCTAACATAGGCTAGGCTTATTACTAAGGGGCATATGCTAAAGTCCTAATATATGCAGTAAAAATGGGGTTGAACATTACATGCAGTTGAAAATTACTCAAGTATGTACAGTATTTTGTCTTTTTGGAGTCATATTTCTTCCGTCGGATCGGCGTCGTAACCCTAGAACATGTGTTGTAAGCCTGGAAATATAATTTACTGGGGTGTTTTTGTAGGGCTTGGAACGGATTAGGCATTTTACATGTAAAATAGGGTTCAAGATATGAAAAGCTCATGATACGAAGGCCGCCTCGGAACGGATTAATTTCGTATGTCGAGGTACCACTGTATTTATATACATACATACATACATCCATACATATATATATATACATAAATATATAATATATATATACATATACATAATCCGATTTTACAAGAGAGACCAAATTACAATAGCTTAACTTTATCCCATCTTCTAGTTCAGTAAGTTCAAAAACAGCAAGAGAATGGTGAAAGTATTGTTTTAACGTTGTACCTCTTGCGTAAATGTATAGCGCCATGAACAACCAAACGAGAAACAAATTTTTTATTTAGTACAACCGAATTTGATAACAACATCCATTTGGCTTGTATTTCAACCATCGTATGATAGTAAACAATTACCGTAGTTATGTTATAAATGATGTTATGCTGAATCGGACTGAGATATTTTCATGTAATAACTTTATTCACTATAGATCTAAGATCAACAAGGAAATATACTGTTAAATTTAAACCAAGTTGTAGCTGAAGCTGAGAAAACTGTTCAGGCTGCTCATGTCTATTATCATGTATGGGAAACAAGGATAAAACTTCCGTAAACTTATGCCATCAAACTCAACCATAGATAAAACTGAGAGAAAATTGAGAGAATATCATTTTAATCAAAACTACTGGGCTTGAAAGAACACATTTACTGTTGTTTTCACGCCGATAAAAAATAAATAACATAAAGCTCGTATTACAATGAAATGAAGTGAAAATAGCGAACGGAATCAAGTAATTTTTTTCGCCATTAACGTGCTGCCAACATAATCTGTTAAAAAAAAATTACCTTGTCTCATATAAGTCAAGTATCTAGACATTTGTTTATGCTACCTAGAAGCAAGAAAATGTGCTCAAAATGGAGTTAAATATGGCAAAATAAACTCATATTAGCCATCAGCTGATTTCCAAACCAAAGCATTGACCGCAATGTTAGTAGTATTTTATATTACAATAATATAAGAATACATACAATATCACTGGATACAGTGAAGTAATGCATTACTTTTTAAAAGATTTATGGAAACGATGCATATTTACTTTTTCTTCTTTGCTTATCTTAATTTTTGTCACTACGCCATCTACGTAGCAGCGGCATATCAAGCTTGTACCTAAATTTTTTGCTTGTGTAACAAAGCACAAAACTGACCAAGTGACGACTTGTATCTAAGAAAACTCGTACATTAATTCACTCATAGGTCAAGGTACCACTGTATTTGTTGTATTGTATTTTTGGAGGTTTGGAAAAGGTTAATCCAATTGCCACCATTTTTATTGGGAAAAATTTGCTTGGTCTCAAGAACAGACTATTTTAAGGCATTTTTTTGGAATTATTTAAATCCATTAACCAAGGTATAACTTTACTATGAAAACTCTAACCCAATATAAATATTTCTATCACATCAGTCTAAGTGTATGTATGTAGTAAATCAATACTAATAAGACTTACTTTGTCACAGTGCTGGCATTTATAACATCGATTAGCCTTCAATATTGGTTGGTTTAGCTCAGGAACACATTTCAAGTCTACATTTGGGTGTCGTTTGGCCAAGTGATTAACTAGCATTCCTCTCCGTTTAAATCCAAGCAAGCAAATAGTGCACTTGTAAAGGAACTGTTTGTAGTCTGTAGGATCCACCTGAAAATAAATGGAATTTTTGCATGAATGTGATAAAAGAATTAAAATTTTCTATTGGACTCTCTACCTCTACCTTAATATCACCCTAATGCTATAGCAAACAAACTTCTGAATAAATAGAATTACTTAAACCCTACACATTACTGAACAACAAAAATGACAAATTTATATTTCACTGACCCTAAAATCAGAATGAATCACCATTTGGGAGGAAGAATTACATAAGGAAGACACAGCTGCCAGAAGTCTTACCCTGGAAGAAATGATAAGGCTAAGGCAAGTCCATAAGGAATGTTTTCATGAGTAAGGAGTTTGCAATGGAAGAATCTCCTGATGACAGGCACATCTCCAAGTAATAATTCTGCAGTGAATGTGGCCAGAGGAAGCAAGATACAAGGAAAGAGTCAAGTACTTGGCCAATCTTTCCTACCTTGAAGCTTAAGTACACACAGAATTGACTGCAGAAATCATATACACAGGATCAGAAGGAAATCCAAGACTTGATAGGTACATAAGCCAGTCTGCACCTGAAGAGATCAAGACCATGGGAATAGAAACATCACCAAGCAAGGCAGCTACAGCAGCGAAGATGAACAAGGCAACTAGATCCTGGAACATTACCTACGTAAGTGGTGGGGGGGCAACTCTCAAGTCTTTGAATTATACAAAGGCAAGAAACTGTCCCTGGAGAACAGATGTGACTTGGGATCAGAGCCTAGTAAAGAAAATCATCAACCATGAATTCCATTGCAGAGGTGGAAGAAGCTCAGGCATTGAAGAGAATTTCTCTGGAGAGCAGACAGTTGGCATAGAAACAGGCATAGGCATACTGCAAGGGTGTGAAGACCTAACAGCAGCAGGGGTAGTATGGGTAATGAGAAAGCCTCATCTAAAGACATTGACAACTTGACCCTCTTTGTCCCTGCAGGAGGAGCTGAACCAAAAGATCAGCAAACAAGAAGGAAGAACATTATTGTGCCTATAAGCAATTTTTTTTTTACAGAATATCACTGTTGTTTAGAACAATTTGCAAACTAAACTTGCTCCAAACATCAAGGGCACTGTTAATCGGATCACTCTCTAGGACAACATGAAAGTGCTTCAAGAACTACTGTCCCTACTAACACACAAAAGTAATCTTTACTAATACAGTGGCAAATCATAGGTGAATGGCAAAAGATAACTTTACTGAGCAAACAATGAACCCCTATCCTGGCAAGACAAAGGCAAAAAGTTATATAACAGCCTGAATGCACAGTTATCAAAATATTATTTTCATGATAAAATTAACTTTCATATATACTTACCAAGTAATTACACAACTATACTTTCCACTTGCATGGCAGCTTAAATAAAAAAAAAATTGTGGTAGCACTACCTAACCCACTATCAGAGAACAACAGGAACACCAAAGCAAGAGAATTCACTTCTCATGTACCTTTATGTCCATGAGAAGGGAGGAGGGATGGCTCTGATCTGTAATTACTTGTTAAGTATATATGAAACCTAATTTTATCCTGAAGATAACATTTTCTTAAAAGTAACTTGCCACGTAATTACACAGTTGAATCCAACATTAACAGGAGGTGGGATACATGGACATATTCTACTCAAAAACATTCAGACATGAAAATTAATTTGAAATAGACAATTTGCTGGCACTAACACAATACTAGTTTCCTTACCTGGGAAGAGAGCCACTTCAGATAATTATGGCTTCTGGTCCGTGCTCATTCTAACCTGTAGTGACATGGCAGAATAGTCTCGAGACGTCTCTACTTTTAAGCGGAACTTACAATTCTGATGACTTGCAAAGCATAGCAACAGTTGCCCTTGCCTGGGCACAGTCCCAAAAAAATGCTCTGTCATGTGCTTTCACCTTAAATGTAGGCAGGATGTACTCCTGGATCTGTGAATGAGCCTCAGTAACCAGATCTCTATGGAAAAAATTACAAATTTTCTAAGGCAATTTGTATTTTTCATAGCTACAAACCTGAGGTCTTAACAATAGGATCATTTCTAGCGCCCAGCTGGATGCGCTTCAAAAATAGATGAAAGCAAGGAATCTTGTGATATCTGGCAATGCATGCGTAGATCGGGTGAAGGATGGTTGAAGACCATTCACCTACGATCACACATCAGTCTTTCCCAACTCAGGATGTCTTAACAAACAGAGGGGCGGCTAGAGGTGGGCAGTATAATGTTTTGAGATCTCAGGTTTGTAGCTATGAAAAATTCAAATTGTCTTAAAAAATTTGTCATTTGTTCATACGCGAACAAACCTTCAATCTTAACAATAGGATAGATTCATCCTTGGAGGGAGGTACAAGACATCCTAGACCGGCTGGGGGCCTAGCCACCAGTCCAGGTTCCAGAAGAAATGACTTCTGGAGAGGGACTGAAGCCTGTGAGAAGCTACATATATTGATATCTAACCACTCAGACCTGAGTGATGTACAATGATATATGGGAGAACCATTGTACAAGGAACCAAAGAGAAACTTTGACTGTTTCATAGCAAACCAACACACCAGGGTTTGTACTACTCTCAACTCCTCCTTGCCTAGGAGTGGAGCATATGCTACCTAATAGAGGGTTTGACATTTGCATAATATGTGACCACACTATCAGTATGACTACCTTACTCATTGTATCAGACCAGTCCGGCGAATGACATGTCTATTCCTTAACCTGGCCGAAGGAAGAAGGAAAGGTACAAGAGAAAGAAGGAGACCAGCCAACTCACTCATTCTCTCATCCACACAATCATCTTAGGAAAGATAAAAAAAAGTGCCCTGTTAGGGCCAACTATGAGTACACAACCTGTTGGGCAGCCACCACAGTACCCAGGGAAAACGTGTCCACAGATCTGTGGCCAACATTCTTGCAACAGAAAGAGGCGAACGTGGACTGGCGTAACCAAGTATCAGCGCTCAGCCCTCTATGTACAGCCAAGTTCTTTTTGAAAGCCAGAGAGGGACCAATACCCCTAACGTTGTGCGCTCTAGCCTGGACAGATGTGGTGGTGGAATCATCAAGAGACAAGTATGCCTGTCTGATGGCTTCCCGTATCCAAAAATATATAGTATTCCTAGACACCTCTTTCTTGTACGGCCTGTGGTAACAATAAGTCTGCGGCAGCCTGGTCCAAGGTACCAAGTCCTTTTAAGATAGCAACGCAGGGCCCGGACAGGGCACAACAAATGCTCAAGAGCATCACCACCCACAAGTCACTCAGTGATGGAATGGAAAAGGAAGTGATCCTGCCATCGTGCACAGAGGGATTTTGGGTCTTGGCCACGAATTCCAGGACAAATTCGAAGGACAATGACCCCCAACCCCTGGCAAGCTTCACCTCATAGCTCAGATCGTGGAGCTCTCCTACCCTCTTGGAAGATGCCAAGGAGAAGGAAAACTGCCTTGAGCGTCAAGTTCCTGTTAGATGAGCGACACAAGGGCTCATATGGACTCTTAGTGAAGCTCTTGAGAACCAAGGAAGCATCCCACATCTGAGGCTTGAGCTCTCTAGGAGAACTCGACTGCTCAAACCCCTTAACTAGCAAGGAAAGTTTCCAGGAAGAGATGTTGATACCTTTAAGGCGTAACACCAAACTCAGGGCCCTCTGTAGCCTCTAATGGCAGAAACGGACAAACGTTTCTCGTCTCTGAGGAAGGTTAAAAGTCCACTATTCGCTGAATAGAGGTTGCGAGTGGAGAAAAACCCTGTTACGACACTAGTCACAGTAGATCGCTTATTGCCTTGGAGACAGCGGAGGTTGACTTTCTGAGAATGCTGGACAATGACCTGCCGTCCTTCTGAGAAAAGCCTCTTGCTCAGAAGAGAAACTTGAAAGCCTCCAACCCTGAAAAGACAGGGATTCTACTGACTGGTGGAACATTTCCACAAGGGGCTGACACAGGAGATGTTGCCAAGAGGGAAATCTCCCTCGGAACTCTGATAACAACTACAGCAGATCTGGGAACCACTCCACTTGAGGCCACAGAAGGGCTACCAAAGTCATCCTGAGACCCTGTGAACTCATTAGCCTGTTCAGAACTTGACGGATCAAACAAAACTAAGGGAAGGCATACACCTCCAGGTTGTCCCAAGGATGTTGGAATGCATCCTCTGCCAATGCTAAAGGCTCTGGGACCCCTGAACAGAATATCTCCAGCTTCCCGTTGAAGTGAGTCGCAAAAAGGTCCAACATGGGTCTATCCAAAACCTGGAAAAGCTTGTCTGCTACCACTTGATGAAGCGACCACTCAGTGCTTAGGATCTGATCCTGATGACTGAGTTTGTCTGCAACCACATTCAGTTTACCTGGGATATACCTGGCTGAGAGCTCTGCCTAACTGCTGACCGCCCACTGGTGAACCTCGACGGTAAAGGCGTGAAGTTGACGAGAAACCAGGCCTCCCTGTTTGTTCACATAGGCTACCACCATAGTGTTGTCCGACATGAGAACGACAGAATGACATTCTACTATCTTCCAAAACTTCTTCAGACCCAGGAAGGCTGTCTTCAACTTCAAGATGTTGATATGTTGCTACTTGTCCTCCAAATGCCTGAAGTGATGAGGTCCCCTACATAAGCCTGCCCAACCTGCGAGGTATGCGTCTGGGAACAGAAGGAAGTCCGGTGGAAGAGAATGCAGGGGACACCCTTCGAAAGATTCTGGTCGTCCAACCACCAACGAAGGTCTTCTCTCATTTCCAGAGACAGAGGAAACATTAACAGGGGTGAGTCCCCTGCCGGAGACAAGAATTCTCCCAGTCTCCATTGCAGAGACCGAAGAAGACGCCAATGAGGGACCAGCTTCTTCAGGGATGACAACACTTCCAGAAGAACCTGCAACTGATGAGCTGACTGATGTGGTTTCGACAGGAAGTTGCGCGCCACCACCCCCAACTTCTCCAATCTCTGATCAGACGGGAAAACTATTGCCACTGTTGTATCGATGACCATGCTCAAGTAGAGAATCCTTTGACTGGGTACGAGGTTCGACATTTCCTGGTTGAGTACAATGCCCAGTTCCAGACAGAACCGAAGTAGACGATCCTTATCCTGCGGCAGCTTTTCCCTGGAAACTGCCAAGACCAAGTAATCATAGAGGTACCTCAGCAGATCCCCTGAGCATGGGCAGAACTTGACACGAGAGAAGACCCTTGTGAACACTTGAAAGGCTTTTGTCAGCAGGAAGCATAGGACTTTGAACTCAAACACCTTGTTCCCAAGAGAGAAGTGAAGGAATTTCCTGGATGTCGGATGAACAGGGACTTGGAAGTATGTGTCCCTTAAGTCTATCGACAGCATGAAGTCGCCTTCCCTCATGGCTGCCAACACCGAATGCTGGGTCTCCATCTTGAATCGTGTCTTCCTAATGAAGTGATTCAAGGTGGATAAGTCGATCACGGGTCTCCATCCTCCGGACACCTTGAGCACCAAGAAGATGTGATTGTAAAACCCCGGAGACGGACGCACCACTTCCTCTATCGCAACCTTGTCCAGCATTCTCTGCACCTCCTCCCGAAGAGCCAAGAGCTTCAGAGAATCTGGAGGATATGCCTTCGGGAGCTGCAGTTTGTCCGACAGAGGGGGAGAGAAATCGAATGGCAGTAGGCACCCCACCCGAAGGTTATCTACCACCCACTTCTCTGCCCCATAACTCTGCTAGGCAACCCCCCTCCGTGGCACAGGAGAGGGAGAGGCGCCTAACCTACCGAGGGCCCAATTACCTCTGCCCTTTGGGCCCCTTCTTGGCCTAAAGGAACGACAGCGAAAGGGACGTTGACCCTCTGACCAAGGCTGAGTCGAACGGGAAGGCCCTGCCGAACTCGAATTCCTTGATGGCCTACCAGGCGACGATCTTCTTGACTACTGCTGGACAGGGGGGGGAGGAGGAGGAGGATGTCTCCGAGGATGAGACTTCGACTTAGACACGGTCTGGTGCATCAGTCTGTCTTTGGTGTCAGCCCAATGCTGGCCTATCGCATTCTAATCAGCAGAAGGTTAGCCTATAAATTAACACTGAGGTGAGCCATATACAAAAATGCCTTGCCTTCAGACTGCAACAGACTGGCAAGAGAGGATGCAGTCACCAACCCTTCTGGGGACCTGTCAGAAGGTATCTTGGCATCCTGCGGAGACAAGGACGGAGCCACCGGCCACATCTGCTCCAAGGTCAATCCTGGCTTCAGGCGAATGACATCTGGGTTAAGATGGCACGACATTAAAAAGTATGATTCATTAACATGTCTGTGAATGGTCATGGGCATGGCCGACTTATGAACGTGAGTTGGAGAGGAATCCCGAACACTGGAGATCGAAAATCGAACTCTTAGAAGCATCAGTGAGAGGGGTAGGCAAACACTGCTGCTGCAGCAACTTCACGCTCACCACCTTCGACCTATTGACAGGCGCCTTGAGATCCTTGCGGTGGCAAATAGGCCTTGGAGAAGAAGGAGCACTTGCATCATGTGCAAGGACAGGGGAGGTGCAACACACTTGCGATGTGCATGGATGGGGGAGGTTGCAACACACTCGAGACATGCACGGACGAGGGAAGTTGCAACACCCCCACAACTCGATGCAGACGATGAAGCAGTTGCTGCAGATTACACAAGGGAAGCTACACTAACACTCTCAGGGGAGGTTGCAACACGCTCGTGATGTGCATGGATGGGGAAGGTTGCAACACACTCAAGAAATGCATGGATGGGGGAAGTTGCAACACGCCCGCGATTCGATGCAGAGGACGAAGCCACTAATACTCTCCGAAACACCAAGATTCTCAAGACATGGAAAACCTGGAATTCCGGGGCACACACGTTGACGAGGCCGAGAAGGAGCAGAAGAAGCTATATCATCCCCCAAACACACACACTAAACACAAGCGAAACAGGCAATGAACCGGGTAAAGGCCAAGAGAGGTAAACACTACTCTCGCCCAGGCGGTCAAAGAAAGACTGATGTGTGATCGTAGGTGAATGGTCTTCGACCATCCCTCACCTGACCTACACATGCGTTGCCAGATATTACAAGATTCCTTGCTTTCATCTGTTTTTTAACTGGATCCAGCTAGGCGCTAGAAATTATCCTATTGTTAAGACCGAAGGTTTGTTCGAATATGAACAACAACAATGCATTCTTTGAAAAATGTTGAGATGGGTTTTTGACAGAACACCAGATATTGCTGGCAGGGCCTGTGACTTTCTCGGTTCTATCTAGGTAATACTGTAGTGCCCTAACAAGACAAAGGACTCTTTCCTCCTCTTCTGGCTGAGGATATACATACGGTTCTTGATAGTAAACAAGCATAGCCAGGGGTTGGATGGTGTCTCATTCTTGGCCAGGAAACTGAGAGTGAACGTGCAGACTGCGTTTCCCCGAGCAAATCTTAGCCGCTTGTCTATGGCCTGAAGTTCACTAACTCACTTGGAAATCGCCAAAGCAATGAGGAACAGAGTCTTCTGAGTTAAGTTCTTTAGGGACGTGGAACAGAGAGGCTCGAGAGGGGCCCGTTTATCACTTGAGTACCACATCAAGATTTCAAGATACAGAATCAACTTGCGTTTGCTTAGAAGTCTCGAAGGATTTAACCAGGTTGTTCAGATCTTGGATAGATGAAAGATCTATGTCTCTGTGTTTAAAAACTGAAGTCAGCATGGACCTATACCCTATAATGGTAGAAGAAGAGAGCCCCTTAATAGTCCTCAGGTAGAGGAGGAAGTCTGCTATCTGAGCTACAGAGGTTTAAATAAAGAAGATGTTATGTCTGCTACACCATCTTCAGAAAACTGCTTAGAATGGTAGACCTGGCAAAAAGACTGAAGTTTATATCTTCCAATATCCTCCGCAGCTGATCTTTAAAAATCCTCAACTATGATGAGATGATGTCGATTTTGTGGGAGCAATCTCAGGATGTCCCCTAAGAGTCCAAAATGGAGCTACCAGGGTCATTGTCACATTGTGGTGAGATCTAAATTTATTAAGTATGTACTTCTCTTATCATGCTGAATGGTGAGAATGCGTATCAGTCTAGATTTAACCAGTTTAGAAGCATGGCATCTGTCGCCCATGCCACAGGGTCAGGAACTGGAGAACAAAAGACAGGAAGGTGATGATTCCTTAAGGTGCCAAATAGGCCTAATGTTGGTCTCCCCCACCGTTTCCAAAGATCATTGCAGGCCATGGGGTCCAATGTCAACTCCATGGGGAGGACCTGTTTGCGACAACTCACTCCGTCCACTGCCTTCACTGCAGTTTGTAACTTGAATATCACATCAACTGCCAAATCTCAGTCTATCTAACCTCTGAGAATCACGTCACCTATGGTTCTTCATTCATGATACAATCTTTCTGACAAACTCTTGCTTGCCAATGTCACTGTAAGTACTCTTAACTCTGGTTTAAAAAGAAGCAAAGTCTTACATCCATCACTAAACACTTTCTTTGTTTACTAATAGGAGATATGTACCAGTAACCCAGAATTGCTTTTCCCCTTTTATAAAAGCAGTTTGTGCCTTTTTTGTCCTTTCACTTTCAAACTAATTTTGTTCAATTGCACTTATGAATGCATACGCAATGCTATTTCTACCTGTATCCTTTTCATCAGAAATAATACCCCCAGTAATTCATTTCAAGATGATAAATTTGTTCCTTAATCGGAAACAAGTCAACAAAGAAAAATATTAACCAAAAGCTAACATAAAAGGCCAAGCTTCAAAAGTACTAGCATATTCTGGCACTGAATTTTTTTTATCATTATTTACCCTTTCATGAATAAAATATAACAATGAAAATAATGTTAAAATATTTAGTTAATAGGTACTATATAGTTAGATTCTGAGCACCTGGCTATACAGTAAAATATTACAACAGGCATTCAAAGAAAATGTGCAAGAATAGAGAATATTGAAGGGACACGGTGAAGACTAAGTTTTCTCTTTTTCTTTCTTTTCCCATGATAGTTTCAAGAATTCTTATATTCGATCTATCACTGAAATCCTCTATTCTATTCAGTACATACAAGTTAAAAAGGATGAGAAGACATTTTACAATGAAAATATTATACTCAATATCTTATGTCACCTGACAACTAACTCAACAAGTTTACACAATCATATTATAAAACATGTTGGAAAATACCTTTGGCACAAACTTTGGTGGCCCTTTAACAGATTTGGGACTTCTATCTCCACGCTCAGCAGAATGCATTCGCTTTGAGTGTTCTCGCATCTTGTCCTTTCTTTTGAAACTTTTTCCACAGTCTGGGCATAAAAAATCTCTTCGGTCAGAATGGCTGTAAATGAAATCCAAATGAAGTCTATTACCCTTTTGTTAAAAGTCATACCAAGTACCCTCCCTTTCACACTTGCTCAGTGTCATTCAATAAGAAATTTCTAAACAAAACAAAAACTTTCAAATCTCTTACTATTAGTATTCTTTTAGATCCATATATATTAATAAACAGTAAATCTGAGTACCAATCCGTTTTTTTTGTTTACATATACATAATAATATTTCCAGCATGTTAACCCTTAGGGGACAGGCTAAATATATGTTCAGCACCTCCCCCGACCGGACAAACTTTAAGACTGGCCAATTTAAGAAAACACACATCAATGGAAAGAGGAAAATATGCAAATGCACATGGTGTATGAAAAAAAAATTATAAAAATCTCTCTGTAACTTCCAAGGGAAGTAGAAAATGAATATTTACAATCCTGTCCAGGGCCACTTTCCCAAGACACTTGTAAATTTTACCAAGTTATACATTTTTTAAATAATTTATTTATCTATCTTGTAAAAGTATTATATTACAGCTCACACAATATCATAACAGATGAAAACTACAGTCAGTAACAAATTCACAGTATATTTATTGTAAAATATTTACCAAATTTACTGAGATGGGGAGCTGCAGTAACTTTTTCTGAGGTATACTACCTACTTTTTTTCTAATATTTCTTTGCACTTTGCAAAATTACAATTATAACAGACGTACAATCACAAAAGATAAGAACTCAAACCAACAGCAATCCCTGGGTATACTAATGAGCAAATAAATAAAAAGATGTCTTGGGATAGATGGGCAATATATTCCCCCAATAAGTCTCTAGGCATACCAATCGCCCTCTGTCCTGTGGTGTGCTACTGTAGTTGCCATTGCTCATTTATGATAATTTAATAGATACGGTTTCTTTCTCACTATATTCACCTGAATCGTACGAAGCGTAATTATAATAGTACTCATATGACTTAGCCTGTCCATCACTCAAAAGCCGTCCATTAAGGGTTAAGAATACACAGTTACTAAGAGCATTTTCCTTAATTTTATCTTCAAAACATTTCATGAAAATTAACAATATCCACATTAACATCAAATATCTAGAATGTTTAAAAAGTATTAATACTGTATCAAGTAAAAATTTGCTACTTTAAAAATTGAGGCCTATTTAGATATCTCTATCTGAAATATTGGATCAAAAACTTCTATTCTGCTGCATAGGCTTACTATTGAAGCTAAAATACTAAAATCTCCAAACAATATAAAAATTGTTAATACTTACCTAAGCATGTGAATTTTTAATTTATCAACAGAAGGCATCTCCTTCCCACAAATTGAGCATATATGAGGCATTACAGCATGGTACGATCGTATATGCCGCCGAATCTTACTGTATGTTGGAAATACCTGAAAATAATTTTTTGAAAATATATAGTGACAGATCAATTTTTGTAATCTTCTCTGAAACACTTGAGACTCATTCCAAAACAGTCATACTACAAATTGCAGAAGAAAAAAAATGTGGAAACAGACATCAAACATGATGTCCTAGATAACTCCTATTACATATTATCATTAATATTATTATTATATATATTTCATCATTATTAGACAACCATCTTGACCTTATATTGGTTAGTTTGTTTCCAAAAATAAAAAAAAAATACATAAATTTTGATGTAAGAATGAGGCTAAACTGAGAAAAAAAGCAATTCACCTTTAATGTGAAGACCCTGTAATGTACTGGTTTGCTACAGCCTGGACAGGATACTGATAATGTAAAATCACAATTCTTGGAAGTAAATTGTATTTTTCCTAACTATACAAACCTGAGGTCCTTTACGTAAGTAATTACTTTCGGCGTAGCTGGAATTAAGGCCATTAAATTCTTGAACAAGGTGGTTAGGCAGTAACTACCGTGTGGCAGGTGAGTAGGCTAGCCTGCCCGGATGTAAACACTCCACTTTGCCTTTCGACCCAGGTTCAGATTGAGGGGTGGCATGAGGTGGGCATGTATGTAAAGGACCTCAGGTTTGTGTAGTTAGGAAAAATACAATTTACTTCCAAAAATTGTGATTTGTTCCTACACAATACACAAACCCTTGGCCCTTTACATGAGGAAGACTCACTGATTGGTGGGAGGAATCTAAGTGGGCCACTAAAACCGACTGGAGTTCTGCACACCTAGGCTACTCCTCCTGGTCGTAAGAGCGAGGAGGAGTGCCCTGCCTCTGACAACTTGATCGGAGTATAGGAGCTGCACGATCAAGAGTCAGACTTCTGGGCCTTTTCGAAATGAGTGAGGGATCGTAACTCATCCGAAAATGGGCTGGGAGGAATATTTGGAGTCAGAGACATTATATAAGAAAAAGAAACATAAAAAGGATGCTTTATGTATAAGCTTACTGCATCAATCGTTCGACCAGCCCAAGGAAGAGGAGTGGAAGGACGAGGTGTGGAAGGTG
The DNA here is from genome assembly GCF_015104395.2 of Macrobrachium nipponense. Classification (NCBI taxonomy): domain Eukaryota; kingdom Metazoa; phylum Arthropoda; class Malacostraca; order Decapoda; family Palaemonidae; genus Macrobrachium; species Macrobrachium nipponense. The sequence continues at coordinate 113,167,394 of NC_061109.1, forward strand.
GAGAGGCCAGTCACTCTCGCATCCTCCTTACCTCTACAACTGCACACCATAGGTGAGATGCAACTTGTCCTCTTGAAGGAGCTGGGTAAGCAAATACAACCTGCAAGCATCCACCACTGGTCCAGGGAAATGGGGTTCCAAGGACCTGTGGGATAGATAGATATGGTCGCAATGACCTTATCTATCTTCCTGTCCGACATATTCTTCGGAGTGATGACAAGTACCCATCCACTGGACTATCCAACTGCAGCGAAGTCTCTCACGGTCTCGTAATATTCCCCAGCAGATAAAGACACAGACACTCCATGGTGGGTGCCGATCCTTATGGGTACAGGAACACGCCAATAGGACAAAGTAATGACTGATCTGGATCAACCAATACAAAGTCCACAGCGCCCATCAGACGAAGTCAATTGCCTTCTAGAGACTGAGGTCCCTGATGGCAAGACAGAAGTTCTCATAGTAGTTGAATCTCAACTAAGGAGAAACAATACTATATGCTAGTGAAAGACTAAGGTGAATGCGGACCTACGTCTTCACAGGTGAATCAAGAGAAGTTAACTCTCAAGATTCTGAAGTAGAAAAAGTACCGTCGATGACATCAACCAGTGAAGACGGCTTTAATCCCTGTTGTTTTACAGAGGACTGAAAAAACTAAACCGCTATTTCATTGCTGTTCGGTGAGAAGTCGGAGATTGCAATGAAAACACAGTAATGAAAACACAGGGATTGTACTGCCTGAAGAACCACTTCTCATGGGCTGGATCAGGGAGGACATTCCTATTAGAAGTAGAGCTGGCAGGGTGGGGAACAGGCAAAGTCTTTCGTTATTCATCTACAATTCGGGGTGAACAAAGACTAATTGCACACCTATGAATTACGCGATGTATTTAGAAGACAAACTCAGATGTCTGAAGAAATCATTCTGTGTCATCGCAGCGGCAGGTGCGATGAAGCGGAAGACTAGGCTACAGACTTCTGTTACTGTGAGGTAAACAGAAAGATGATAACAAGTCTAGCGAGATATCTCTGTCTGAAAATTCTTGCAACGGCAAAAGGCAACGCAGTAGAGATGGTCATACATGTATGCGAGAATTCCAGCCAACCAGAGACCTAAGTCAGTGATTGCCAGGCAGAGATTCGGTTCGGTAGTCAATCATCGCAGAGGAGGAGAGAAAAACCCGACCGAACTATCTTGGAGAGCCAGCAGGAGTTCTGGCTGCAGCAGGCAGGGCTGCCAGGCAGCCCAGACACCGCTAGCTCTCACTCACTGTTACGAACTGAGAGAAAGAGGTCTGTTCCAAGTTCGATATTATTATAAACAAAAAGAATTCAACACCAACAGTTGAAACTGGGGATATGAATATAGAAAGATGCACAAACACAACAAAGGTTTATTTACAAGCTTACTAACAAAGATAAATGCAGAATGGTCTCCTATTTACATAACAAAGACAAATCTTACACTGCATGAACTGGGGGAACAGTGAGGTAATGTCAATACTTGCTGGCAAATTTTGCGCTGTCGGAGATCTATGCTTGAAGCGGTGGCTTCACAAAAAGAGAAATGAAATTGCAGGCGTCTTCCTGACTCTGTATTGCAGAAAACAATGTCTACTCTTGATACTTGAAGGAAAGGAACTCCTCAAAAACCTCTTGCAATAAGTTGCCCCTCTGGAGTCTTGCTCTACATCGAAATGCCTCGGTCGTCCACTCCCGGACGACTTGACCAGAATCCGATCAAACTTTCGAGCACCTTTTCCTCTCTGATCCTTCGTCTGTTCCTTCTCTCTGATGATCTCTGATCTCTGCTGCTGGGCTCTCACTGATAATCTGATCTGTGACTCTTACTGATGATCTGCTGGCTCCTACTTCGTCAGTCGTATTTACACGGCAACCTGGAGGCGTGGCTTACCAGCGAACGTCACAGGCTCCCGAGATTACCGGAACTTCTTAGAAGAATCTCGACAAAGTATTGCATCAGAAATCACGGCGTTCCTCATGTCATGTCGGCGCCTGTCAAGTTCCACAACATTCATGCCGATTCTAGAACCATCATGAGAACAGGCGCCTCCAACACGCGCGAATGCCTCCGTGCTGCAGAACTTCTCGAAGAAGATGTGTTTTCATTTCCTTTAGCTTATCTTTTGTCGCTATGAAGCGATTGCCATGACACTCACTTGTCATCCTGCGTCGCCAGGTAATTCATTCCATGAAGGAATGCTTTCGGCTAGAACCATCGAGCGCAAGAAAATACGCTCGAGCATTTGCATTTCAACCAAAACGGGTTTCGGTGAATGCAAACGCTGTGGTGTTGTTTTGTAAACAATATCACTAGTATCTCGAAATCGAAACTGGCAACTCTTGGGAGTCTTACAAGTCAGTCCCGAGTTGTAGTTCAATTAAGAAGATACTATTCGTCTCGGTCACATACCCGTAGAGTTAACTACAGTATGTGCCTACACCTCGCGCAATTCAACTGATAACAGAAGCATGTCACGAGAGAAATATACGTAGTATATTTGTAGGTTCCTGTACATAGACCTCCAGCCTAAATTCTCTTCCATTCGAGGAATAAGAAAAAGGACTAGAAGCCGACCTCCGTCATTCTCTAATGAAGAGAGCGAAGGTGAAGTCTTCCCAAAGGAAGACTTCTACTGTGATAACAGGATACCGAAGAAGACTAGTTGAAGCTGAACTGGAGTTCCCAAAACAGTAGCACTGGAGAGGCATTCAAACTCTCGGTGCTATCCATCCTGAATGGATTGACGTATGTTTGGTAAAATCCTAGGATTGAACCAAAAACATAGTCTTCCGGGTTTGAATTCCGAGGAGTAAATCCACCGAATTCCTCTTATTTCCTTGTTTCATTCTGGTATAACCAAGAAGTAAAGGGAAAAAAAAAAAAAGAGAGGATTGACTGTTATTGCTCGTTCTTCTCTATCCCGGGGGTGACCGCCTACTGGGGCAACGGCCCGTCAGGTTCATCCAGGCTGAGCCCCTCCCGAGATATTCTTCCTTCACCAGCAGTACTTCTTTCGAACGCTAGAAATTCCAGGAATTCGAGCATTTGGCAAGATTCCCGATTATCGTAGTAACAATTATCAAGAATTCTCGTCTCGCCCACTCTGGACCGAGGTCTCACCCAAGTGTTTGCAGATCGCAGAAGACACAAACACTCGGAGAGTGCTAGAAACTCCAGAGAATTTAAGTGCTCGGCAAAAACCCCCCAAATTCTGTCAAGACGATCATCGGGTGGTGGTCCTCCCGATTCCCGTAGAAGTCGAGGAGGAATGGGCAAGATCCTTCCTCAATGACGGGGACTTACGTCCGGTAGGACCCGAAGGTCCCTCCAGGAACGCAGTCCCCGTCGCGGAATCCTACAGAGAACGCTCTGCAGGATCCCTCCCATTCCCGTCGCAGCCATAGGAAGAGAGGGAATGGGGGGAGAAAGAACTGGATGCTCTCGCCCGCCTTGCCAGCGGAACTAGCAGTCGGAGAAGCGAGTTACAGGCAGTCATCAACCTGCGGTGATGGCTGCTCCGAGTCTAGAAAAACGTTTTCCTGAGGAGTGTCACAATACTCGTACTGTAGGCGAAATGTCTGCCGCCACTGTGACCGTCGTCTTGGAGGGGCTGAGCGTGCACCTGACAGGAGAGCCCACACCGGTCT
>NC_061109.1:113171565-113209065 GCF_015104395.2 Macrobrachium nipponense
AGACCGGTGTGGGCTCTCCTGTTAGGTGCACACTCAGCCCCACCCAGATGACGGTCACAGTGGCGGCAGACGTTTCGCCTACAGTACGAGTATCGTGACCCTCCTCGGGAAAACGTTTTTCTAGACCCGGAGCAGCCATCACCGCAGGTTGATGGCTGCCCGTAACTCGCTTCTCCGACTGCTAGTTCCGCTGGCAAGGCGAGCGAGAGCATCCAGTCTTCCTCCCCCATTCCCTGTCTTCCTATGGCTGCGATGGGAATGGGAGGGATCCTGCAGAACGTTCTCTGTAGGATTCCGCGACAGGGACTGCATTCCTGGAACCGGACGTAAGTCCCCGTCATTGAGGAAGGATGTTGCCCATTCCTCCTCAATTTCTACGGGAATCGGGAGGACCACCACCCGATGATCGTCTTGACAGAATTTAGGGGGGGGATTTCGCCGAGTGCTTAAATTCTCCGGAGTTTCTAGCATTCTCCGAGCGTTTTTGTCTTCTACGATCTGCAAACACTTGGGCGAGACCACGGTCCAGAGTGGTAGAGACAAGAATTCTTGATAATTGTTACTACGATAATCGGGAATCTCGCCAAATGCTCGACTTCCTGGAATTTCTAGCGTTCGAAAGAAGTACTGCTGCTGAAGGAAGAATATCTCGGGAGGGGCTCAGCCTGGATGAACCTGACAGTCCGTCGCCCCAGTAGGCGGTCACCCCCGGGATAGAGAAGAACGGGCAATAACAGTCAATCCTCTCTTTTTTTTCCCTTTACTTCTTGGTTATACCAGAATCAAACAAGGAAATAAGAGGAATTCGGTGGAGTTTACTCCTCGGAATTTGAACCCGAAAGACTGTGTTTTTGGTTCAATCCTAGGATTTTACCGAACATACGTCTATCCATTCAGGATGGATAGCACCGAGAGTTTGAATGCCTCTCCAGTGCTACTGTTTTGGGAACTCCAGTTCAGCTTCAACTAGTCGTCTTCGGTATCCTGTTATCACAGTAGAAGTCTTCCTTTGGGAAGACTTCACCTTTGCTCTCTTCATTAGAGAATGAAGGAGGTCAGCTTCTAGTCTTTTTTCTTGTTCCTCGAATGGAAGAGAATTTAGGCTTGGAGGTCTACGTACAGGAACCTACAAATATACTACGTATATTTCTCATGGGACATGCTTCTGTTATCAGTTGAATTGTCCGAGGTGTAGGCACATACTGTAGTTAACTCTACGGGTATGTGACCGAGATGAATAGTATCTTCTTAATTGAACTACAACTCGGGACTGCCTTGTAAGACTCCCAAGAGTTGCCAGTTTCAATTTTGAGATACTAGTGGTATTGTTTACAACAACAACACCACAGTGTTTGCATTCACCGAAATCCATTTCGGTTAAAATGGAAATGCTCGAGCGTATTTTCTTGCGCTCGATGGTTCTAGCCGAACGCATTCCTTCATGGAATGAATTACCTGGCGACGCAGGATGACAAGTGAGTGTCATGGCAAGCACTTCATAGTGACGAAAGATAAGCTAAAGGAAATGAAAACGCATCTTCTTCAAGAAGTTCTGCAGCACGGAGGCATTCGCGCGTGTTGGAGGCGCCTGTTCTCTTCTCATGATGGTTCTAGAATCGGCAGGAGTGTTGTGGAACTTGACAGGCGCCGACGTGACGTGAGGAACGCCGCGATTTCTGATGCAATACTTCGTTGAGATTCTTCTAAGAAGTTCCGGTAATCTCAGGAGTCTGTGACGTTCGCTGGTAGGCCACGCCCCCAGGTTGCCGTATAAATACGACTGACGAAGTAGGAGGCAGCAGATCATCAGTAAGAGTCACAGATCAGATTATCAGTGAGACCCCAGCAGCAGAGATCAGAGATCATCAGAGAGAGATAAGAGAAGGAACAGACGAAGGATCAGAGAGGAAAAGGTGCTCGAAAGTTTGATTGGATTCTGGTCAAGTCTTCCGGGAGTGGACGACCTAGGCCTTTCGATGTAGAGCAAGACTTCAGAGAAGAAACTTATTGCAAGAGGTTTTGAGGAGTTCCTGCCCTTCAAGTATCAAGAGTAGACATTGTTTTCTGCAATACGGAGTCAAGAAGACGTCTGCAATTTCGTTTCTCCTTTTCTGAAATCACCGCTTCGAGCATAGATCTCCGACAGCGCAAAACTTGCCAGCAAATATTGACATTACCTCACTGTTCCCCCAGTTCATGCAGTGTAAGATTTGTCTTTGTTATGTAAATAGGAGACACCATTCTGCATTTATCTTTATTATTAAGCTTGTAAATAAACCTTTGTTGTGTTTGTGCATCTTTCTATATTCGTATCCCCAATTTCAACTGTTGGTGTTGAATTCTTTTTGTTTATAATAATATCGAACTTGGAACGGACCTCTTTCTCTCGGTTCGTAACGAGTGAGAGCTAGTAGTGTCTGGGCTGCCTGCCAACCCTGCCTGCCGCAGCCAGGACTCCTGCTGGCTCTCCAAGTTAGTTCGGTTGGGTTTTTCTCTCCTCCTCTGCAATGATTGACTACCGAACCGAATCTCTGCCCGGCAATCACTGACTTAGGTCTCTGGTTGGCTGGAATTCTCTCATCCGTGTATAACCATCTCTACTGCGTTGCCTTTTGCCGTTGCGAGAATTTTCAGACAGAGGATATCTCACTAGACTCATTATCATCTTTCTGTTTACCTCACAATAACAGAAGTCTGTAGCCTAGTCTTCCGCTTCATCGCACCTGCCGCTGCATTGACGCAGAATGATTTCTTCAGACATCTGAGTTTGTTTCCTAAATACATCGCGTAATTCGTAGGTGTGTAATTAGTCTTTGTTCACCCTGAATTGTAGATGAATAACAGAAGACTTTGCCTGGTCCCCGCCGTGCCAGCTCTACTTCCAAGTAATAGGAATGTCCTCCCTGATCCAGCCCATGAGAAGCGGTTCTTCAGGCAGTACAATCCCTGTTTTCATTACTAAAAGGCGCTCCGCTTTCATTGCAATCTCCGACTTCTCACCGAACAGCAATGAAATAGCGGTTTAGTGTTTTCAGTCCTCTGTAAAACAACAGGGATGAAAGCCGTTTTCACTGGTTGGTGTCATCGACGGTACTTTTTCTACGTCAGAATCTGGAGAGTTAACTTCTCTCGATTCACCTGTGAAGACGTAGGTCCGCATTCACCTTAGTCTTTCGCTGGCATATACTAGTACAGGCAGTCCCCGGGTTACGACGGGGGTTCCGTTCTTGAGACGCATCGTAAGCCGAAAATCGTCGTAAGCCGGAACGACGCTTGGAAATATGTCTTAAACTAATAAAAAGTTATAAAAATCTTACTTGTAATCCTTTGGTTTACACTACATGTTGTTTCCTGTAGTTTTTATGTACAACCTGGAGTTTTTTCATAAAAGAATGCTGTTTCTTGAAGGTAAAAACTATTGTAATCCTCTGGTGACACTACATTCTTGAAGTTTTATGTACAACCTGGAGTGATTTTGCCAAATCTTGAGGGCTACAAGAACAGCTGATTACTATTTACGTATCATATAGACTAATTAAAGTAAACGTATCTTTAAATAGGCTTATATATTAGTATCAACAAAACATTTCCTGCCATGAGTCAGAGGCCGTTTAATGAAAACGAACACTTCTCTGTCCTATCTGTTCAGAAAATAAATGTTACGTCAATCCCGAGACCATTGTTGCCAAGGCCTCTCTCTCTCTCTCTCTCTCTCCTTCTCTCTCTCTCTCTCTCTCTGCTCTCCCTCTCCTTCCCTTCACCCTTCTCTCTCTCTCTCCCCTCCTCCTCACTCCTTCTCCTCTTTCCTCTCTCCTCCTCCCTACCACTCTATCTCTCTCTCTATCTCTCCCCTTCTCCTCCCTCTCTCATCTCGGTTCGATCTCTCTCTCTCTCTCCTCTCCCTTCCTCCTCTCTCTCCTCGCTCTCTCTCCCGTCATCTCCTCTCCTCTCTCTCCTCTCTCCTCCGAGTCTCTCTCGTCTCTCTCTCTCTCTCTCTGATCTCTCTCTCTCTCTCTCTCTCTGATCAAATTACACTGGAACCTTGACATACGATTGCCCTAATATACGAATGTTTTGAGATACAACAGAAAATTTGCGAAAATATAAGCTTTGATATACAACGAAATATTTGAGATACGATTTTGCTGATGAGTGTTAGTTGTATAGGCGACCGATAAATGGCGTTCAGTCTGTTTGTTTGTTGGTGCTGTGTTTAGGTGTGGTTTCATAGCGCTAGAACGGATTAATACATATTACATTATTTTAAATGGGAAAAAATGCTTTGAGATACAACTGTTTTGATATACGACGATGGTAACGGAACAAATTAAATTTGTATGTCAAGGTTCCAGTGTACTGGATAATGTCTCTCTTTGTATACTTCGATTTTGCCAAATCTTGAGGGCTACAAGAACAGTTGATTACTATTTACGTATCATATAGACTACTTAAAGTAAACGTATCTTTAAATAGGCTTATATTATTAGTATCAACAAAACATTTACTGGCATGAGTCAGAGGCTGTTTAACGAAACGAACACTTCTCTGTCCTTAACTCGGAGCGTCGGAAGACGCCTCTCTCTCTCTCTCTCTCCTCTCTCTCCTTCTCTCTTCCTCTCTCTCTCGCTCTCGTCTCTCTCTCTCTTCTCTCTCTTTCTCTCTCTCTCTCTTCTCCTCTCTCTCTCTTTCTCTCTCTCTCTGATCAAATTACTGGATAATGTCTCTCTTTGGATACTTGGAATTTGTGTTGTAATCTAACCAGAAACTTCGTTTTGTTATTATTACTGGAAACAAGCAATGATTTTTTCATTATTTGCGCTTTTGGACTGTTATATGTAAACTTTGCGCACCACAAGCTAGTATGTATTCATTCACTCGGAAACTAGTTCCTCATATGAGGCGTCACTAAAAAACATAGAAAACTACGACATAAAAAGTGTTGAAAATCATCATAACCTCAAAATTTTTGTTGTAATCTAACCAGAAACTTATTTTTATTAATATACTGTGCTAAACTATAAAGGATTTTTATCATAGTATGCGTTTTTTAAAAGCGTTGTTAACTCGGAGCGTCGTAACCTCGGAACAAGTGTCGTAACCCAGGACGGATTTTTCCATTGAATATTTAAGAAAAAGCGTCGTAACCTTGGAACGTCGTAAGCCGGAACCGTCGTAACCCGGGGACCGCCTGTATTGTTTCTCCTTAGTTGAGATTCAACTACTATGAGAACTTCTGTCTTGCCATCGGGGACCTTGGTCTCTAGAAGGCAATTGACTTCGTCTGATGGGCGCTGTGGACTTTGTATTGATTGATCCAGATCAGTCATTACTTTGTTCTATTGGCGTGTTCCTCTACCCATAAGGATCGACACCCACCATGGAGTGTCTGTGTCTTTATCCGCTGGGGAATATTACGAGACCGTGAGAGACTTCACTGCAGTTAGATAGTCCAGTGGATGAGTACTTGTCATCACTCCGAAGAATATGTCGGACAGGAAGATAGATAAGGTCATTGCGACCATATCTATCTTCCCCTTCGGGCCTGCCCACAGGTCCTTGGAACCCCATTTCCTTGGACCAGTGGTGGATGCTTGCAGGTTGTGTTTGCTTACCCAACTCCTTCAAGAGGACAAGTTGCATCTCACCTATGGTGTGCAGTTGTAGAGGTAAGGAGGATGTGAGAGTGACTGGCCTCTCCACCTTCCACACCTTGTCCTTCCACTCCTCTTCCTTGGGCTGGTCGAACGATCGATGCAGTAAGCTTATACATAAAGCATCCTTTTTATGTTTCTTTTTCTTATCAGAATCATAGAAGTAATCCCGCTCCTTCCTCTAGCAAGGGGAGGAAGGAGACTAACAATAATGCAAACCCTTCCCAGAACTTTGCATTAATGTCTCCGACTCCAAATATTCTTCACAGCCCATTTTCGGATGAGTTACGATTCCTCACTCATTTCGAAAAGGCCCAGAAGTCTGACTCTTGATCATGCAGCTCCTATACTCCGATCAAGTTGTCAGAGGCAGGGCACTCCTCGCTCTTACGACCAGGAGGAGTAGCCTAGGTGTGCAGAACTCCAGTCAGTTTTAGAGGCCTACTTAGATTCCTCCCACCAATCAGTGAGTCTTCCTCATGTAAAGGGCCAAGGGTTTGTGTATTGTGTAGGAACAAATCACAATTTTTGGAAGTAAATTGTATTTTTCCTAACTACACAAACCTGAGGTCCTTTACATACATGCCCACCTCATGCCACCCCTCAATCTGAACCTGGGCCTAACCACCTTGTTCAAGAATTTAATGGCCTTAATTCCAGCTACGCCGAAAGTAATTACTTACGTAAAGGACCTCAGGTTTGTATAGTTAGGAAAAATACAATTTACTTCCAAGAATTGTGATTTTACATTATCAGTATCCTGTCCAGGGTGTAGCAAACCAGTACATTACAGGGTCTTCACATTAAAGGTGAATTGCTTTTTTTCTCAGTTTAGCCTCATTCTTACATCAAAATTTATGTATTTTTTTAATTTTTGGAAACAAACTAATCAATATAAGGTCAAGATGGTTGTCTAATAATGATGAAATATATATAATAATAATATTAATGATAATATGTAATAGGAGTTATCTAGGACAGTCTGTGTATTTTGCAGTAATACTTTGTGTTACTCTGCTTTATTCTTATCTTTACAGGTTTTCATGTTTGATGTCTGTTTCCACATTTTTTTTTCTTCTGCAATTTGTAGTATGTGACTGTTTTGGAAAGGTTGATGCCTTCTGAATGAGTCTCAAGTGTTTCAGAGAAGATTACAAAAATTGATCTGTCACAATATATATTTTCAAAAAATTATTTTCAGGTATTTCCAACATACAGTAAGATTCGGCGGCATATACGATCGTACCATGCTGTAATGCCTCATATATGCTCAATTTGTGGGAAGGAGATGCCTTCTGTTGATAAATTAAAAATTCACATGCTTAGGTAAGTATTAACAATTTTTATATTGTTTGGAGATTTTAGTATTTTAGCTTCAATAGTAAGCCTATGCAGCAGAATAGAAGTTCTTGATCCAATATTTCAGATAGAGATATCTAAATAGGCCTCAATTTTTAAAGTAGCAAATTTTTACTTGATACAGTATTAATACTTTTTAAACATTCTAGATATTTGATGTTAATGTGGATATTGTTAATTTTCATGAAATGTTTTGAAGATAGAATTAAGGAAAATGCTCTTAGTAACTGTGTATTCTTAACCCTTAATGGACGGCTTTTGAGTCATGGACAGGCTAAGTCATATGAGTACTATTATAATTACGCTTCGTACGATTCAGGTGAATATAGTGAGAAAGAAACCGTATCTATTCAATTATCATAAATGACCAATGGCAACTACAGTAGCACACCACAGGACAGAGGGCGATTGGTATGCCTAGAGACTTATTGGGGGAATATATTGCCCATCTATCCCAAGACATCTTTTTATTTATTTGCTCATTAGTATACCCAGGGATTGCTGTTGGTTTGAGTTCTTATCTTTTGTGATTGTACGTCTGTTATAATTGTAATTTTGCGAAGTGCAAAGAAATATTAGAAAAAAATAGGTAGTATACCTCAGAAAAAGTTACTGCAGCTCCCCATCTCAGTAAATTTGGTAAATATTTTACAATAAATATACTGTGAATTTGTTACTGACTGTAGTTTTCATCTGTTATGATATTGTGTGAGCTGTAATTATAATACTTTTACAAGATAGATAAAATAAATTATTTAAAAAATGTATAACTTGGTAAAATTTACAAGTGTCTTGGGAAAGTGGCCCTGGACAGGATTGTAAATATTCATTTTCTACTTCCCTTGGAAGTTACAGAGATTTTTATACTCATACACCATGTGCATTTGCATATTTTCCTCTTTCCATTGATGTGTGTTTTCTTAAATTGGCCAGTCTTAAAGTTTGTCCGGTCGGGGGGTGTGCTGAACATATATTTAGCCTGTCCCCTAAGGGTTAACATGCTGGAAATATTATTATGTATATGTAAACAAAAAAAACGGATTGGTACTCAGATTTACTGTTTATTAATATATATGGATCTAAAAGAATACTAATAGTAAGAGATTTGAAAGTTTTGTTTAGAAATTTCTTAATTGAATGACACTGAGCAAGTGTGAAAGGGTACTTGGTATGACTTTTAACAAAGGGTAATAGACTTCATTTGGATTTCATTTACAGCCATTCTGACCGAAGAGATTTTTTATGCCCAGACTGTGGAAAAAGTTTCAAAAGAAAGGACAAGATGCGAGAACACTCAAAGCGAATGCATTCTGCTGAGCGTGGAGATAGAAGTCCCAAATCTGTTAAAGGGCCACCAAAGTTTGTGCCAAAGGTATTTTCCAACATGTTTTATAATATGATTGTGTAAACTTGTTGAGTTAGTTGTCAGGTGACATAAGATATTGAGTATAATATTTTCATTGTAAAATGTCTTCTCATCCTTTTTAACTTGTATGTACTGAGTAGAATAGAGGATTTCAGTGATAGATCGAATATAAGAATTCTTGAAACTATCATGGGAAAAGAAAGAAAAAGAGAAAACTTAGTCTTCACCGTGTCCCTTCAATATTCTCTATTCTTGCACATTTTCTTTGAATGCCTGTTGTAATATTTTACTGTATAGCCAGGTGCTCAGAATCTAACTATATAGTACCTATTAACTAAATATTTTAACATTATTTTCATTGTTATATTTTATTCATGAAAGGGTAAATAATGATAAAAAAAATTCAGTGCCAGAATATGCTAGTACTTTTGAAGCTTGGCCTTTTATGTTAGCTTTTGGTTAATATTTTTCTTTGTTGACTTGTTTCCGATTAAGGAACAAATTTATCATCTTGAAATGAATTACTGGGGGTATTATTTCTGATGAAAAGGATACAGGTAGAAATAGCATTGCGTATGCATTCATAAGTGCAATTGAACAAAATTAGTTTGAAAGTGAGAGGACAAAAAAGGCACAAACTGCTTTTATAAAAGGGGAAAAGCAATGCTGGGTTACTGGTACATATCTCCTATTAGTAAACAAAGAAAGTGTTTAGTGATTGATGTAAGACTTTGCTTCTTTTTAAAGCAGAGTTAAGAGTACTTACAGTGACATTGGCAAGCAAGAGTTTGTCAGAAAGATTGTATCATGAATGAAGAACCATATGTGACGTGATTCTCAGAGGTTAGATAGACTGAGATTTGGCAGTTGATGTGATACTCAAGTTACAAACTGCAGTGAAGGCAGTGGACGAAGTGAGTTGTCGCAAACAGGTCCTCCCCATGGAGTGGACATTGGACCCCATGGTCTGCAATGATCTTTGGAAACGGTGGGGCAGACCAACATTAGGCCTATTTGCCACCTTAAGGAATCATCACCTTCCTGTCTTTTGTTCTCCAGTTCCTGACCCTGTGGCATGGGCGACAGATGCCATGCTTCTAAATTGGTTAAATCTAGACCGATATGCATTCCCACCATTCAGCATGATAAGGGAAGTACATACTTAATAAATTTAGATCTCACCAATGTGACAATGACCCTGGTAGCTCCATTTTGGACTCTTAGGGGACTTCCTGAGACTGCTCCCACAAAATCGACATCATCTCGTCATAGTTGAGGATTTTTAAAGATCAGCTGCGAAGGATATTGGAAGATATAAACTTCAGTCTTTTTGCCAGGTCTACCATTCTAAGCAGTTTTCTGAAGATGGTGTAGCAGACATAACATCTTGTTCATTTAAACCTCTGTAGCTCAGATAGCGGACTTCCTCCTTTACCTGAGGACTATTAAGGGGCTCCCTTCTTCCACCATTAAAGGGTATATGTCCATGCTGACTTCAGTTTTTAAACACAGAGACATAGATCTTTCATCTATCCAAGATCTGAACAACCTGGTTAAATCCTTCGAGACTTCCAAGCAAACGCAAGTTGATTCTGTATCTTGGAATCTTGATGTGGTACTCAAGTGGTAAACGGGCCTCTCTCGAGCCTCTCTGTTCCACGTCCCTAAAGAACTTAACTGGGAAGACACTGTTCCTCATTGCTTTGGTGATTGCCAAGTGAGTTAGTGAACTTCAGGCCATAGACAAGCAGCTAAGATTTGCTCGGGGAAACGCAGTCTCCACGTTCACTCTCAGTTTCCTGGCCAAGAATGAGACACCATCCAACCTCTGGCTGTGCTTGTTTACTATCAGGAACCTTATGTATATCCTCGGCCAGAAGAGGAGGAAAGAGTCCTTTGTCTTGTTAGGGCGCTACAGTATTACCTAGACAGAACCGAGAAAGTCACAGGCCCTGCCAGCAATATCTGGTGTTCTGTCAAAAACCCATCTCGACTTCTTTCAAAGAATGTATTGTTGTTGTTCATATGCGAACAAACCTTCGGTCTTAACAATAGGATAAGTTCTAGCGACTAGCTGGATCCAGTTAAAAAACAGATGAAAGCAAGGAATCTTGTGATATCTGGCAACGCTTGTGTAGGTCGGGTGACAGATGGTCGAAGACCATTCACCTACGATCACGCATCAGTCTTTCTTTGACCGCCTGGGCGAGAGTAGTGTTTACCTCTCTTGGCCTTTACCTGGTTCATTGCCTGTTTCGCTTGTGTTTAGTGTGTGTGTGTGTGTGTGTTTGGGAGATATGGCTTCTTCTGCTCCTTCTCGGCCTCGTCAGCGTGTGTGCCCCGGAATTCCAGGTTTTCCAAGTTCTTGTTTTTGGCTTCGGCAGCGGCTGACCCCCATATTGTGCAGTAGGTACTGTTCTAGTTTTTGTACTATGAGTCCTTGCATGGGATGCCGGGCATGGCCTAAAGAGCAGTGGAAGTTGTTTTATAGCAAGAGAGAACATCGGAGGATTGCAACTCTTCCTTCAGGGGAAGGTTTTTCGCCCCTTCCCGATGCTTCGTCTCCTGCAGTATTCGACTTTCTGGAGGATCGCTACCCTCTCCTTCCTCCTCAGGCTGGCCAGGCCATCCCCCCTCCTCCCGGCCTCGTCTTCGTGGGTAGTTGAGGTCAGCCATCTTGTGTTGCTCCACCAGTGACTTGCCACTTCTTCGAGTCGGAGGGAAGCTGTGGTGCCAGCCCCGTTGATGACGTCATGGGATCCGTCGTTGTGTATTCCTCCGCCAGTGGCGTCTGATTCCCCTTCTCACTGAGGGGAGGCCGTGACTTCATCACCACATGTGATGTCACTCCCATCGATGACGTCACCCCTAGTCATCATCTGAGCTCTGCCTCTCTCAGTCGTGACGTCATCTCTGCTGCCCAGTTCGCTACTTCTCCCTTCCATTTCTTTGGAGCCTTCTCTTGCAGATCAGTCTGAGGTTATATGCCAGGCAGTGCTTAAGAGGTTGGACTCTGTTTTGGATGTTAAGTTGGCTGCCTTGTCTGTTGGGTGCATTGGAAGGAAACGAGTTGCTTCGTCCCCGCCTCCTGCAAAGAGATCACTTAAGGAACCATTTCTGTCTTCTCCCTCTTCCCCCTCTATGCCACGTTGGCGTATCAAGCGTTGAAAGTCTAAGGACTTTGCTCTTCCTTCGCCTTCAAGGGAGGAACTACGAGACGTGTTCTCAAGAATCTTGGTGTTTCGGAGAGTATTAGTGGCTTCGTCCTCTGCATCGAATCGCGGGCACGTTGCAACTTCCCCTGTCCATGCACGTCTTGAGTGTGTTGCAACCTTCCCCATCCATGCACATCGCAATCGTGTTGCAACCTCCCCTGAGAGTGTTAGTGTATCTTCCCGTGTGTAATCTGCAGCGGCTGCTTCTTTGTCTGCATCGAATCATGGGCGTGTTGCAACTTCCCTCGTCCGTGCACGTCTCGAGTGTGTTGCAACCTCCCCCGTCCATGCACATCGCGAGTGTGTTGCACCTCCCCTGTCCGTGCACACGATGCAAGTGCTCCTTCTTCTCCAAGGCCTATTTGTCGCCGTAAGGATCTCAAGGCGCCTGTCAATAGGTTGAAGGTGGTGAGCGTGAAGTTGCTGCAGCAGCAGTGTTTGCCTGCCCCTCTCACTGATGCTTCTAAGAGTTCGATTCTCAATCTCGAGTGTTCGGGATTCCTCTCCAACTCACGTTTGTAAGTCGGCCACGCCCATGACCATTCACGGACATGTTAATGAATCATCTGTTGGAGGAGAACTTAGTGATGTTCTTAGTGTTATAGTGGGTTTGTCTCGGGAGCCGATGCGTGGACCCAGCCCAGACAGGTTAGTTGGTATTTCGGGCTGTTTTTCTGCTAATCCTACCATTAATTTTTATGAAGAAGGTGCCCTAGATGAGCCTACACATCCTTCTCATCATCGGTCTCCGTTGCCGGAGCAGGAGGAGGGAGACACGCAAGAGTTTTTCTCTTCCTTTTTGGAAGTTGTTGATCTCATTTGTGGGTTCAACAATTTGGAAAGTAGGTCTCAGGCTCGGTCGTCTTCCCTCCTTCTTGCTTGGAAGCCTTGGTGGGAGCTACGCAGGATCCCAAATCTTCTCTCCAGCTTCCCTAAGGTTAACATCGCCTCTCACGACACTACTACTATGCTACGAACTCTACTTTTTTAATGTCGTGCCATCTTAACCCAGACGTCATTCGCCTGAAGCCAGGATTGACCTTGGAGCAGATGTGGCCAGTGGCTGCGTCCTTGTTTCCGCAGGATGCCAAGATAGCTTCTGACAGGTCCCCAGAAGGGTTGGTGAGTGCATCCTCTCTTGCCAATCTGTTGCAGTCTGGAGGCAAGGCATTTTCGTATATGGCTCACCTCACTGTTAATTTATGGGCTAACCTTCTGCTGATTAGAATGCGATAGGCTGACATCAGGCTGACACCAAAGACAGACTGATGCACCAGACCGTGTCTAAGTTGAAGTCTCGTCTTCGGAGACATCCTCCTCCTCCTCCTCCCCCTGTCCAGCAGTAGTTAAGAAGATCGTCACCTGGTAGGCCATCGAGGAATTTGAGTTCGGCAGGGCCTTCCCGTTCGACTCAGCCTTGGTCAGAGGATCAACGTCCCTTTCGCTGTCGTTCCTTTAGGCCAGAGGTAATTGGGCCCTTGGTAGGTTAGGTGGCTCTCCCTCTCCTGTGCCACGGAGGGGGGTTGCCTAGCAGACCTTTGGGCCAAGTGGCAGAGTTATGGGGCAGAGAAGTGGGTGGTAGATACCCTTCAGGTGGGGTACCTACTGCCATTCGATTTCTCTCCCCCTCTGTCGGACAAACCGCAGCTCACAAAGGTATATCCTCCAGATTCTCTGAAGCTCTTGGCTCTTCGGGAGGAGGTGCAGAGGATGCTGGACAAGGTTGCGATAGAGGAAGTGGTGCGTCCGTCTCCGGGGTTTTACAGTCACATCTTGGTGCTCAAGGCGTCGGGAAGATGGAGACCTGTGATCAACTTATCCACCTTGAATCACTCATCAGGAAGACACGGATCAAGATGGAGGCCCAGCATTCGGTGTTGGGAGCCATGAGGGAAGGCGACTTCATGCTGTCGATAGACTTAAGGGACACATACTTCCAAGTCCCTGTTCATCCGACGTCCAGAAATTCCTTCACTTCTCTCTTGTGAACAAGGTGTTCGAGTTCAAAGTCCTATGCTTCCTGCTGACAACAGCCTTTCAAGTGTTCACAAGGGTCTTCTCTCATGTCAAGTTCTGCCCATGCTCAGGGGATCTGCTGAGGTACCTCTACGATTGGTCTTGGCAGTTTCCAGGGAAAAACTGCCGCAGGACAAGGATCGTCTACTTCGGTTCTGTCTGGAACTGGGCATCGTAGTCAACCAGGAAATGTCGAACCTCGTACCCAGTCAAAGGATTCTCTACTTGAGCATGGTCATCGATACAACAGTGGCAGTAGTTTTCCCATCAGATCAGAGATTGGAGAAGTTGGGTGTGGTGGCGCACAACTTCCTGTCAGAACCACATCAGTCAGCTCATCAGTTGCAGGTTCTTCTGGAAGTGTTGTCATCCCTGAAGAAGCTGGTCCCTCATTGGCCTCTTCTTCTTCTTCGGTCTCTGCAATGGAGACTGGGAGAATTCTTGTCTCCGGCATGGGACTCCCCCCTGTTAATGTTTCCTCTGTCTCTGGAAATGAGAGAAGACCTTCGTTGGTGGTTGGACGACCAGAATCTTTCGAAGGGTGTCCCCTGCATTCTCTTCCACCGGACTTCCTTCTGTTCCCAGATGCCTACCTCGCAGGTTGGGCAGCCTTATGTAGGGGGACCTCATCACTTCAGGCATTTGGAGGACAAGAAGCAACATATTAACATCTTGAAGTTGAAGGCAGCCTTCCTGGGTCTAAAGAAGTTTTGAGAGAAGGTAGAATGTCATTCTGTCATTCTCATGTCGGACAACACCATGGTAGTAGCCTATGTGAACAAACAGGGAGGCCTGGTTTCTCGTCAACTTCATGCCTTGACCGTCGAGGTTCACCAGTGGGCGGTCAGCAGTTAGGCAGAGCTCTCAGCCAGGTATATCCCAGGTAAACTGAATGTGGTTGCAGACAAACTCAGTCATCAGGATCAGATCCTAAGCACTGAGTGGTCGCTTCATCAAGTGGTAGCAGACAAGCTTTTCCAGGTTTTGGGTAGACCCATGTTGGACCTTTTAGCGACTCGCTTCAACGGGAAGCTGGAGATATTCTGTTGATCCGTCAAGTTCTGAACAGCCTAATGAGTTCACAGGGTCTCAGGATGACTTTGGTAGCCCTTCTGTGGCCTCAAGTGGAGTGGTTCCCAGATCTGCTGTAGTTGTTGTCAGAGGTTCCGAGGGAGATTTCCCTCTTGGCAACATCTCCTGTGTCAGCCCCATGTGGAAATGTTCCACCAGTCAGTAGAATCCCTGTCTTTTCAGGGTTGGAGCCTTTCAAATTTCTCTTTGAGCGAGAGGCTTTTCTTAGAAGGACGGCAGGTCATATGTCCAGCATTCTCAGAAAGTCAACCTCCGCGGTTTCCAAGGCAATAAGTGATCTTCTGTGACTGGTGTCGTAATGGTTTTTCTCCATTCGCAACCTCAATTCAGCGAATAGCGTACTTTTAACCTTCCTCAGAGACGAGAAACGTTTGTCCGTTTCTGCCATTAGAGGCTACAGAGGGCCCTCAGTTTGGTGTTACGCCTTAAAGGTATCAACATCTCCTCTTCCTGGAAACTTTCCTTGCTAGTTAAGGGGTTTGAGCAGTCGAGTTCTCCTAGAGAGCTCAAGCCTCAAATGTGGGATGCTTCCTTGGTTCTCAAGAGCTTCACTAAGAGTCCATATGAGCCCTTGTGTCACTCATCTGACAGGAACTTGACGCTCAAGGCAGTTTTCCATCTCCTCCTTGGCATCTTCCAAGAGGGTAGGAGAGCTCCACGAGCAGAGCTATGAAGTGAAGCTTGCCAGGGGTTGGGGGTCATTGTCCTTCGAATTTGTCCTGGAATTCGTGGCCAAGACCCAAAATCCCTCTGTGCACGATGACAGGTTCACTTCCTTTTCCGTTCCATCACTGAGTGACTTGTGGGTGGTGATGCTCTTGAGCATTTGTTGTGCCCTGTCCGGGCCCTGCTTTGCTATTTAAAAGGACTTGGTACCTTGGACCAGGCTGCCGCAGAATTATTGTTAGCACAGGCAGGCCGTACAAGAAAGAGGTGTCTAGGAATACTATCTCTTTTTGGATACGGGAAGCCATCAGACAGGCATACTTGTCTCTTGATGATTCCACCACCACGTTTGTGCAGGCTAGAGCGCACGACATTAGGGGTATTGGTCCCTCTCTGGCTTTCAAAAAGAACTTGGCTGTACATAGATGGCTGAGTGCTGGTACTTGGTTACGCCAGTCCATGTTCGCCTCTTTCTGTTGCAAGAATGTTGCCCACAGATCTGTGGACATGTTTTCCCTGGGTACTGTGGTGGCTGCCCAACAGGTTGTGTACTCATAGTTGGCCCTAACAGGGCACTTTTGTATCTTTCCTAAGATGATTGTGTGGATGAGAGAATGAGTGAGTTGGCTGGTCTCCTTATTTCTCTTGTACCTTTCCTTCTTCCTTCGGCCGGGTTAAGGAATAGGCATGTCATTCGCTGGACTGGCCCGATACAATGAGTAAGGTAGTCATACTGATAGTGTGGTCACTTATTATGCAAATGTCAAACCCTCTATTCGGTAGCATATGCTCCACTCCTAGGCAAAGAGGAGTTGAGAGTAGTACAAACCCTGGTGTGTTGGTTTGCTATTAGACAGTCAAAGTTTCTCTTTGGTTCCCTGTACAATGGTTCTCCCATATATCATTGTACATCACTCAGATCTGAGTGGTTAGATATCAATATATGTAGCTTCTCACAGGCTTCAGTCCCTCTCCAAAAGTCATTTCTTCTGGAAGCTAGACTGGTGGCTAGGCTCCCAGCTGGTCTAGGATGTCTTGTACCTCCCTCCAAGTATGAATCTATCCTTCACCCGACCTACGCATGTATTGCCAGATATCACAAGATTCCTTGCTTTCATCTATTTTTTAAGCGCATCCAGCTGGACGCTAGAAATGATCCTATTGTTAAGACCTCAGGTTTGTAGCTATGAAAAATACAAATTTTCTTAGAAAATTTGTAATTTTTTCCTTAGAGATCTGGTTACTGAGGCTCATTCACAGATCCAGGAGTACATCCTGCCTACATTTAAGGTGAAAGCACATGACAGAGCATTTTTTTGGGACTGTGCCCGGGCAAGGGCAACTGTTATGCTTTGCGAGTCATCAGAATTGTAAGTTCCCCCTTAAAAGTAGAGACGTCTTGCGACTATTCCGCCATGTCACTACAGGTTAGAATGAGCACAGACCAAAAGCCGTAATTATCTGAAGTGGCTCTCTTCCCAGGTAAGGAAACTAGTACGTATTGTGTCAATGCTAGCAAATTGTCTATTTCAAATTAATTTTCATGTCTGAATGTTTTTGAGTAGAATATGTCCATGTATCCCACCTCCTGTTAATGTAGGATTCAACTGTGTAATTACTTGGTAAGTTACTTTTTAGAAAATGTTATTTTCAGGATAAAATTAGGTTTCATATATACTTAACAAGTAATTACAGATCAGAGCCCTCCCTCCTCCCTTCTCATGGACATAAAGGTACATGAGAAGTGAATTCTTTTGCTTTGGTGTTCCTGTTGTTCTCTGATAGTGGGTTGGGTAGTGCTACCACAATTTTTTTTTTATTTAAGCTGCCATGCAAGTGGAAAGTATAGTTGTGTAATTGCTTGGTAAGTATATATGAAAGTTAATTTTATCATGAAAATAATATTTTGATAACTGTGCATTCAGGCTGTTATGTAACTTTTTGCCTTTGTCTTGCCAGGATAGGGGTTCATTGTTTGCTCAGTAAAGTTATCTTTTGCCATTCACCTATGATTTGCCACTGTATTAGTAAAGATTACTTTTGTGTGTTAGTAGGGACAGTAGTTCTTGAAGCACTTTCATGTTGTCCTAGAGAGTGATCCGATTAACAGTGCCCTTGATGTTTGGAGCAAGTTTAGTTTGCAAATTGTTCTAAACAACAGTGATATTCTGTAAAAAAAAAAAATTGCTTATACGTACAATAATGTTCTTCCTTCTTGTTTGCTGATCTTTTGGTTCAGCTTCTCCTGCAGGGACAAAGAGGGTCAAGTTGTCAATGTCTTTAGATGAGGCTTTCTCATTACCCATACTACCCCTGCTGCTGTTAGGTCTTCACACCCTTGCAGTATGCCTATGCCTGTTTTATGCCAACTGTCTGCTCTCCAGAGAAATTCTCTTCAATGCCTGAGCTTCTTCCACCTCTGCAATGGAATTCATGGTTGATGATTTTCTTTACTAGGCTCTGATCCCAAGTCACAACTGTTCTCCAGGGACAGTTTCTTGCCTTTGTATAATTCAAAGACTTGAGAGTTGCCCACCACTTCTAGTGTATGTTCCAGGATCTAGTTGCCTTGTTCATCTTCGCTGCTGTAGCTGCCTTGTTTGGTGATGTTTCTATTCCCATGGTCTTGATCTCTTCAGGTGCAGGCTGGCTTATGTACCTATCAAGTCTTGGATTTCCTTCTGATCCTGTGTATATGATTTCTGCAGTCAATTCTGTGTGTACTTAAGCTTCAAGGTAGGAAAGATTAGCCAAGTACTTGACTCTTTCCTTGTATCATGCTTCCTCTGGCCACATTCACTGCAGAATTATTACTTGGAGATGTGCCTGTCATCAGGAGATTCTTCCATTGCAAACTCCTTACTCATGAAAACATTCCTTATGGACTTGCCTTAGCCTTATCATTTCTTCCAGGGTAAGACTTCTGCAGCTGTGTCTTTCCTTATGTAACATTCTTCCTCCCAAATGGTGATTCATTCTGATTTTAGGGTCAGTGAATTATAAATTTGTCATTTTTGTTGTTCAGTAATGTGTAGGGTTTAAGTAATTCTATTTATTCAGAAGTTTGTTTGCTATAGCATTAGGGTGATATTAAGGTAGAGGTAGAGAGTCCAATAGAAATTTTAATTCGTTTATCACGTTTATGCAAAAAATTCAATTTATTTTCAGGTGGATCCTACAGACTACAAACAGTTCCTTTACAAGTGCACTATTTGCTTGCTTGGATTTAAACGGAGAGGAATGCTAGTTAATCACTTGGCCAAACGACACCCAAATGTAGACTTGAAATGTGTTCCTGAGCTAAACCAACCAATATTGAAGGCTAATCGATGTTATAAATGCCAGCACTGTGACAAAGTAAGTCTTATTAGTATTGATTTACTACATACATACACTTAGACTGATGTGATAGAAATATTTATATTGGGTTAGAGTTTTCATAGTAAAGTTATACCTTGGTTAATGGATTTAAATAATTCCAAAAAAATGCCTTAAAATAGTCTGTTCTTGAGACCAAGCAAATTTTTCCCAATAAAAATGGTGGCAATTGGATTAACCTTTTCCAAACCTCCAAAAATACAATACAACAAATACAGTGGTACCTTGACCTATGAGTGAATTAATGTACGAGTTTTCTTAGATACAAGTCGTCACTTGGTCAGTTTTGTGCTTTGTTACACAA
Organism: Macrobrachium nipponense; assembly: GCF_015104395.2. Lineage (NCBI taxonomy): Eukaryota > Metazoa > Arthropoda > Malacostraca > Decapoda > Palaemonidae > Macrobrachium > Macrobrachium nipponense. Next base: position 113,190,613 of record NC_061109.1, read on the forward strand.
GCAAAAAAATTTAGGTACAAGCTTGATATGCCGCTGCTACGTAGATGGCGTAGTGACAAAAATTAAGATAAGCAAAGAAGAAAAAGTAAATATGCATCGTTTCCATAAATCTTTTAAAAAGTAATGCATTACTTCACTGTATCCAATGATATTGTATGTATTCTTATATTATTGTAAATAATAAAATACTACTACATTGCGGTCAATGCTTTGGTTTGGAATCAGCTGATGGCTAATAGAGTTTATTTTGCCATATTTAACTCCATTTGAGCACATTTTCTTGCTTCTAGGTAGCATAAACAAATGTCTAGATACTTGACTTATATGAGACAAGGTAATTTTTTTTTTTTAACAGATTATGTTGGCAGCACGTTAATGGCGAAAAAAATTACTTGATTCCGTTCGCTATTTTCACTTCATTTCATTGTAATACGAGCTTTATGTTATTTATTTTTTATCGGCGTGAAAAACAACAGTAAATGTGTTCTTTCAAGCCCAGTAGTTTTGATTAAAATGATATTCTCTCAATTTTCTCTCAGTTTATCTATGGTTGAGTTTGATGGCATAAGTTTACGGAAGTTTTATCCTGTTTCCCATACATGATAATAGACATGAGCAGCCTGAACAGTTTCTCAGCTTCAGCTACAACTTGGTTTAAATTTAACAGTATATTTCCTTGTTGATCTTAGATCTATAGTGAATAAAGTTTATTACATGAAAATATCTCAGTCCGATTCAGCATAACATCATTTATAACATAACTACGGTAATTGTTTACTATCATACGATGGTTGAAATACAAGCCAAATGGATGTTGTTATCAAATTCGGTGTACTAAATAAAAAATTTGTTTCTCGTTTGGTTGTTCATGGCGCTATACATTTACGCAAGAGGTACAACGTTAAAACAATACTTTCACCATTCTCTTGCTGTTTTTGAACTTACTGAACTAGAAGATGGGATAAAGTTAAGCTATTGTAAATTTGGTCTCCCCTCTCTTGTAAAATCGGATTATGTATAGTATATATATATTATATATTTATGTATATATATATATGTATGGATGTATGTATGTATGTATAAATACAGTGGTACCTCGACATACGAAATTAATCCGTTCCGAGGCGGCCTTCGTATCATGAGCTTTTCATATCTTGAACCCTATTTTACATGTAAAATGCCTAATCCGTTCCAAGCCCTACAAAAACACCCCAGTAAATTATATTTCCAGGCTTACAACACATGTTCTAGGGTTACGACGCCGAATCCGACGGAAGAAATATGACTCCAAAAAGACAAAATACTGTACATACTTGAGTAATTTTCAACTGCATGTAATGTTCAACCCCATTTTACTGCATATATTAGGACTTTAGCATATGTCCCTTAGTAATTAAGACCTAGCCTATGTTAGCAGTTGCTACTGTAGCCTAGTCTATGATTCTGACATCTAAACCAAAAAAGCTAAAAGCTTAGAATATGCCAATAAAATGTATAAATAATCAGTATGTACTCATTTCAAATAATTATTAATTAATCATAAATATAATAATACACCAAAAAAAAAAAAAACTTACTTGTTCATACACGAAACAAACCTTCGGTCTTAACATTAGGATTTACTAGCGCCAAGCTGGAAACCGGTAGAATTAAAATTACACTTGTGAGATCCAGGGACTAATGGCATCTATACCAGGTCACGGGGCATGTATACCCAGAATGCCCACGGCTACCTGTGACCCATCAGTTATTTTCTACCGCCTTTAAGATAAGACGTGTTACTGTCTATCTCATTTAAAGCCGGTTTTTCAGTTTGCCCGTTCTTTATCCATTTTCATTTTTTATTTTTTCATTCCTTTTCTTTCTCCAAGTGTGATCAGTGTGTGGTAAGAGTGTATACGTGGTATGATGGAGAATTTTGCCTCAACATCGGGATCGTCTACCGCTTCGAAGAGGAGACAAAGGAAATGCCCAGGAGTCAGTGGCTCCCTTGTTCTAGGTTCCTAACCTCGGTGTCGACGGATTCCTCATCCAACGTGTAGTAGGTGCAGGGAAAACGTATGTACGGTTACTAATCCGTGTTCTGTTTGTCGCGGTTGGTCGGTGGAACAGTGGAAGAAGTTCTATGGGAAAAGCCAATACAAAGAAAGGGGGTGACGCCATCTTTGGATGACCAAACCTTACCGGCTTCTTTTGTATCGGTAATAAACCAGGCTGCTCCATATGTTTTTCTCCACCTGCTTTTGAATTGTCTCATACCCCTTCGGTTTCTCCTAGCGGTTCTGTATCGGAAAACGTCAGGAGGGGCCTTGGGTAATTTTATGAATAATTTGCACTCTCCTTTGTTCCCAGCAAGTAGAGGGGGAGATCCGCCATCTTTGTTCGATGGTAGCAGTCTAATTTATTTTATATGTTATGATATCTAATTCACAATTTTTTTTATTAAATGTATTGCATGTACTCATTTCAAATAATTATTAAGTAAGCATTAACTATAATAAACAATCAACAAAAAAAAAAAGCTTCCAAACTTCTGTTTACATCCAGCACTTACGAGTACCGAACGATTGCCAAGCAATCACTTTTCCTAGTACACAGTAAGCCATAAATTTTCATTATCTCTCTTCAACTACTGAAAATACCAAACAGTATAATAACCATTCATTTCTATTCTTTATTCTATCTTTACCTAATATTTTGTTATTAAATGCATTGCATGAATAAGTTTTTCAATTTACAGCATCCTTTTACCTATAGAATACATAGAGCACAAAGGGTAGATGCTGACCAATAGGAGAGCAGGATCTTAGGGGGTGACTAGCATCAGGACAATGGAGAGCGGGAAGATGGTGGCGAGTTTACTCAGTTGGCGGGGTGCAAGTTTTAAAATTGTTCTCGGTGGTCTGGGCGAATCTCGGGACTTTACAGCAACAACCTTTCGTAACTGAATTATTTTCGTATGTCAGAGCCAAAGAAATCTTCGTATTGCTTTCATATCTCGAGTTTTTGTAAGTTGAGCCTTTCATATGTCGAGGTACCACTGTATATATATATATATTATATATATATTATAGTACATATTATTATATTATATATCGTATTATATATATTTATCTATCTATCTATCTATCTAAGTGTTAACCATATATCTTATATATATAGATATTATATATCCTATCTATCTATCTATCAATATATTGGTGTACATAATATATATATAATATATATATATTATATATATATATATATATATATAATATATATAATTATATATCTATATATATATATATATATATATATATCTATATCTATCTATCTATAATCTATCTATATCATCTATATATCTATCTTGGTGTCATGTGTAGCAAAATAAAATTGGATTTCATCTAGAACTAGCTTAAACTTCACTCATGTCTAAAATATTTTGAATGAATAACTACAATTAAAGTATCTGTGATTCAATTTTTGAATGTTTTTTTCTTTGCCTTTGAAAATAATCTAGTTTTTTTTTTTAATTTACAGAGGTACAGAAGCAGTAGTAAACGAAAGTTACACATTTTGAAATATCATCCAGGAGCTGAACTCCCACCAAGGGCAAAACCAACATCTGATAATGATACTGAAAGCTCTTCCTATACTTCCTCCTCTCCTCATCCATGCAAATGGTGCTATCGTCAATATGCTTCAAGAGCTAGGCTTCTAAGACATCAGCGTCATCATCATCCATCGCATTTCAACAATGAAGGTGATAATGAAACATCTAACATTAACAATGTTGCCTTTCTGGATACATCAGCTGGTATATCTGGTGAACTTTCTCTCAATGGGCAGATAGTTGCAGATGCTAGCATTTTACGCAATCATCGTTTGGTGAATATATCAAGAGAAACATCAAGTTCTGCTGAGGCAGAAGGCACTGAAGAGGATTTATTGACTCAAGCTATGGGTGAAATTACACCTTTAGCTGCTCGTCAGGTTCTAGTTAGTAGTGATGGAACTCAGCAGGGACCTACACTGGCCTTGGTTGGTGCTGATGTCCCTGATACCGTTACCCTTTCCTTACCCAATGGACAGTTGATCTCATTAATTCATGGTATTGCAGTACCAGGGGCACCATCAACTGTTACATCCACCTCTAGAACAGCTGGTAATAGTGATGGGAATGTTAATGTAGCTGAAGGGGTACTTCAGAGAGAAGAAGGGTCTTCTATGCGAATGGCATACACCCTTGGAACAGCTCTTAATGAATCTAACAATGAAGCAGATGCTGTAGAGCAAGTGGTGTTAGCTGCTCAGCAGCCATCATCTCCTTCAAATCATGTTGTATGGCAGCATGCATTAGCATTCAACAGTACATCATCTTAATGTGTTTTGTTAAAAAGTAGTTGCAGCCTTTCATTTTGAAGGCTGTAGTTTCATGGTTTGGGACCCCCAAGTTTTGCTGGAATCTGAACAATTTCTCTTTATTTACTTTTATATTGAAAATCTCCGTTGTTATTAGGTTTGTTACCCATATTTAAAATTTATTTTTTTACAATTTATTTCATTAAATACAGTATATCTTTTCGTTTTTAACTCAAGTAAAATATACTGCATACTTGTCACTGTGAAGAGATAGAGATATTTTCAAGTTCTACTTGGTCATGTTATCTTTATTTTTATAGTAAAGAATATATTGCTAAGCATTTAGTCTTCATTGGATATCTTTTAAATAAGTAGTTTCATATGAAATGAGTACAACTTTTGTTTGGTAATAACCATGCCTCACAAACAATTAATTGGCAGTGATAATGTACTGACAGTAAGCATACCTTTTAAATTTCAACTCTGCAATGATGTGTGAGTTAAATATTTTAATGCAAATTACAAAAGAATTAGAATTGTCATTGCTGAGCTTACTAAAGTGATACACCAATTGTAAGCTTTGTTAAGTTTATTTCATTTGGAAAAATAAGACAGTATATGTTTATTTTTGCTCATGAAAGTCATTATCTGTTTGATATTCTCATATATTTATTCAGAATAAATATTTATTCAAGCTCTAGTCTCGTCAGATAAAGAGTTCATTATAATGTTTTGTGGCCTTTCGTCATTGTTTTTTAATACTGGTAATTGTGTCTGTATATTTCTATTGTCATTTTATAGGAAAATGGCTTCAAGCCATTAACATATGAGTCTAGTCATGTTTCCACTGTATCCAGGAGAACCAAAGTGGAATTATTTACAGTAAGACAAATTTTGAAGTAGGACATTATTCCATATTACTATGTGGTAGTTTATAAAAATTTTAGCTGCAAAGTCTAGTAGAACTGTTTATGGTTATTGTATTTTATAAACATTTTAGTATGTTTTGATAATCACAGTCCTACCTCTGTACTGTATTAAATGAAAGCTCTTAATTTTTTATATGTATAAAAGATGTGTTTGTATTTAGCAAATTTAAGTACCCTATAATATTGTTGATATGTTATTTTGTATGAAAAATATACTTTTAATGGAATTCATGTTTTTACCTAATTCAAATGTATATATAAAATGTGTACATAGTATGTACTACTATATATACTGATAAACCCTGCCAGTAGATTTTGTTCACCAGCGAATGACTTATTCTTTGATAAACACAATGGAATTTATTTTTCTCATTAGAATATCATTGTTCATCACAGTGATAGCACTACCTAACAGTGGCAAGAAAACAACACTATGAAATATTTTGAAAAGTTCAATTTAGCTTGCAAAAGTCATGGAGGTATAAAATAATGTTTTTAAATATTGACTTGAGATTGCTAGGAAGTACAGTTGTGAAGGAAGCAAATATTTGGATTTAAAAGTTAAATTTAATTACTAAAAGCTGTTATCTAATAGTTGTTGGCAAAATTACATGGAGAGAAATTTCTTCTATAATATATGAAGTCTAACATTGATGGGAAAATTAAGGTGACTCGACTAGATAAGATTGGAAACAGGCAAACAAACAGTGTTTTATCTCTAAGATCAAGTCACATAAACTTTATCGCCTAGTTCAATAACTTTTCATCAATAAAACAATCCTCTATAGATGGATACAGCGCCTCAGTGATGTGGTTGGTATGGTGTTGGCATGCCGCGAGTTCGATTCTCAGACATTCCATTGAGGTGTGAGAGATGTGCATTTCTGGTAATAGAAGTTCTCTCGATGTGGTTCAGAAATCACGTAAAGCCGTTGGTCCCATTGCTGAGTAACCACTGGTTCCATGCAATGTAAAAACACCAAACAAAAAACAAATCTATAGATGGATACAACAGATGAGAAATTTTAATATTTTTATGAAGATTAGCCGATTATTTTTACAGCGTGTTCAAATCCCAACAGCTTCCATTGCACTCAAGAGAGAAAATATATGCAAACCCTCAGCAGCACAATACATGAGCTCAAGATATATCATCATGCTCCAGCCTAGAAGCCTTATCTAATGGATAACCACAAGCAAGAAAGGCTTGGTTTTGCTTTACAATATACAGTACAGTCCAGTAACCATTGATTTCTAGAAGAAAGTCATTTTTTGGTGATGAGGTAGTCTCAACAGTCAGCAAGTTGATCTTCACTGTTGGCATTTAGTAAATATAAGGGAACCTTCATGGTGGTAAGTCAGTGTAAGCATCGTGTTCGTTCTATTTCTTTGGATTTACTTGCAATATTTCTCTTAGAATGCTTGGCTGCTATATGTGCAGTACTAAATTATATTTGGTAAACTACTCTATTTCAGTTATTTTTTTTAGAAAAGTGATTAAACTGATAGCCCTAGCAGCAGTAAGAAAGTAGAAAAAAAGGCATGATTGAATCAAGTGTGTTTGTACAGTAGTCTGTCCGGGGTTCCCATTAATAGAGCCAAGTCCCTGCCGGATAATGGAAATTTTTGGATGTAAAAAAAACTATAGCTTTAAAATGGCATCTTCAAACCTTTGCTCTCCTTACCTTATCAATACTGCGTATCCATGATCATGAAATATGCTCATAAACAACAATGTCATTTTTTGACTGGACAGGAGAGTCGTAGAAAAGTTTCATGGTCACCAAAATCGGCAGTGTACATACATATATGCATAATCCCCATAGGGGGTTAGTGCTGTCAGTGCACCTCATGCAGTTGTAGACATTACTTAAGGTTCTTTGCAGTGTGCCTTTGACCCCTAGCTGCAACCCCTTTCGTTCATTTTACTGTATATACTTCCTTTCATTTTTCTTTCTTCCATCTTATTTTCCACCCTCTCCTAACAACTCGTTCATAGTGAACTGCGAGTTTTTCCTCCTGTTACACTTTTTAAACTTTTACTCTCAGTTTCCGTATCAGCACAGAATGATATTATTGGTCCCAGTGCTTGGCCTCTGACCTAAATTGTGGCTTATATGTTTTGGTTTATAAGTTGTTCCTATTAGATGTTGGAATTTTTATGTTATCTTCAATTTACTTTAGTAAAGTGACTTGCCTTGCTTCCTTAGTTTTTCATTTATCTATCTTTTTTTTTCTACATAGTACATATATACCTACTTGGTCTTGTATATACAGTACATATATACCTACTTGGTCCTACATAAATACAAACCCTCGGTCTTTACATATGGGATTAACTTTCAGTGGGCTTGAAATCCAAATGTTAAACTTTTACAAGGTGGTTATGGTACCAGTTACCAAAGGTAGGGGTGGAAGTACCAACCACCTTGCCAGAGTTTGCTGAAGTCTATGCAGCTTAGTTTTGGCTGCAGTCTCAATAAGTCTCCCTCTCCCATATGTAAAGATCAAGGGTTTGTATTCGTGTAGGAACAAATGACAAATTTTTAAGTAATTTGTATTTTTTCCAATAAACAAAACTAGTCTTTACATAAAGGGCTTACCTCTTACCACCCCTCATTCTCTTAACTGGGAAAAAAGGTAAACTGAGTAGACTTGAGCAAACTCCGTTCCGCACCTACTTTCAGGGACTGTTACCAAAACCGCCTTGCAAAAAGTTTAACGGCCACATTTCCAGCTTGCTGAGAGTTAATCCGTATGTAAAGACCTTAGGTTTGTATGTTAGGAAAAATAACAAATTACAGTGGTACCTCGAGATATGAAAGGCTCAACTTACGAAAAACTCAAGGTACGAAAGCAAATACGAAGATTTTTGCTGCTCTACATACGAAAATTGTTCAAGATACGAAAGGTTGTTGCTGTAAAGTCTGAGATTCGCCCGGACCACCGATAACAATTTTAAAACTCGCGCGCTGCCAACTGAGTAGACTCGCCACTATCCTCCCGCTCTCCCATTGGTTCCTGATGCTAGTCACCGCCATGAGATCCTTCTCTCCTATTGGTCAGCATCTCTCCCATGATGCATCTACGTAGCGGCGTGCTTCTTCGGCCACTTCATGGCATCATCGGTATCGTACGCACGCGGTATTCGTTCGTTCAATACGATTTTGTTTATTAATGTAAATTCGTTAGTGATTTCGTTGTAGTATACTTTATCGTGTTTTGTGAGAACTTTACTAGATACGTATAGTACGTACTACTTAACATAGTTACGCACAGTATATACGTAGTCATGGGTCCCAATTAAGTTGAAATTCATAGAAAGAAGAGGATGCTTTCTTTGGAGACAGAGATGGAGATAATTAAAAAGTATGTAGCTGGTATGCGATTGAGTGTGATCGCCAAGGAATACAGCCGAAATCCGTCGACAATAGGCACCAACTTTAAGCAGAAGGCTATCATCAAAGCAGCTACACCTTCCAAGGGCATGACTATTTCGTCCCAGCAAGAGGACCCACGTGCATGATGAAATGGAAAGGCTTCTTGTCTGGATAAAAGACAAAGAAATCGCTGGTGATACGATAACAGAGACGGCAATCTGCTACAAGGCCAGCGCTATTTTTGGCGATTTGATTGCCCAGGCCGAAGACAACGGAGGAGAAGGGACATCAACGCCAACCCCAGAGTTCAAGGCTTCTCATGGGTGGTTCGAAAAATTCTGTTAGCGGACTGGCATCCATTCGGTGGTGCGGCATGGGGAGGCGGCCAGCTCGGACACGAAAGTGGCCGAAGCCTTTATTAAGACGTTCGACGAGATGACTGGCCTTTTTTGGAAAAAAATGCCCCGTAGGACATACATCACGCAGGAAGAGAAGAAGCTACCCGGGCATAAGACTATGAAAGACAGGCTTACGCTTGCACTTTGTTCCAACGCCAGTGGGAATTGCGAGGTGAAGCCCCTACTTGTCTATCATTCGGAGACTCCTCAAGCCTTCAAGGCCCACAAAGTGCTAAAGGAGAAGCTTCCAGTGATGTGGAGGGCTAATGCGAAAGCCTGGGTAACGAGGCTTTTGTTCACCGAGTGGGTAAATCTGTGTTTCGGCCCAACAGTGAAGAAATTCTTGGAAGAGAAGCGCCTCCCTCTGAAATGTCTGCTGGTGTTGGACAATGCCCCTGCTCACCCTCCTGGCCTCGAGGAAGATATCCTAGTGGAGTATTCGTTTATCAAGGTTCTTTATCTTCCGCCTAACACCACCCCTCTCCTCCAGCCCATGGACCAGCAAGTGATATCGAACTTCAAGAAGCTGTATATGAAACATCTTTTCAAGAGATGTTTCGACATCACTGATACCACAAACCTCACCTTGCGTGAATTTTGGAAGTAGCATTTCGATATCGTAATATGCATCCGACTCATCGACCAAGCTTGGCAGGAGGTTTCGAGGCGAACCTTGAATTCCTCGTGGAGGAAACTCTGGCCTGATGCCGTATCTGCCCGAGACTTCGAGGGATTCAACGTGGGCGAAGCTGGTGCTGCAGATTCAGGAACAGTTGACGATCCTGAAACTGTTTCGCAACCAGATCTTGACGAGATCGTTGCACTCGGCAAGTCCATGTGGCTGGTCGTCGACGAGGACGACATCAATGACCTTCTCGAGGAGCACCAAGAGGAGCTTACGACGGACGACCTGAAGGAGTTGGAGGCCATGGAACAACGTCGTTCAAGAGGAGTTCTCTAGCAGCACCGAGGAGGAGGACGACGACTCTATGACAACGGCAGAAATTAAGGATGCTCTAGTTGCTTTTCATAAGGTGCAATCATTCGTAGAAAAGAGACACCCCGAAAAGGCTTACACAGGTTGAATGCTTGCACAGTTCAATGACGTTTGCCTGAGTCGTTTCAGGAACATTGTCAAAAGCAGGCAGAAGCAATCTTCCTTGGATAGTTTTTTTTTTAAAGAGGCCTTTAGTAGAAGTAAGCAAAAAGGAAGAACCAAGTGATACTACTACAAAAAAACAGAAAGTTGAAAGTGGTGAAGAAGTTGAAATTTTGTAGAAAAAAAAAAAAAAAAAATATATAGATATTTATATATATATATATTATATATATCTAATAAAAGGAGCCCATAAAAACACCAAAAATATAGAGAAAAAAAGTACTATATTTCAGAGACTGCTGTCTCCCTCTTCAGGTAGATGAACTGAGAAAAGTTTACAGAAAAGGTGGTATTTATACCAAGAGGTCCATCCACAAACATGCTGTGGATGAGATACGTGGATGATATCCTAACATTTTGGGATAATAGGTGGGGCAATTTTAATGAATTCCTCGCGAAATTAAACACATTAGTGCCCAGCATCAAATTTAAAGTGAATGGGAAACAGACAACAAAATTCCTTTTCTTGATGTTTTAATAATCAGAGATACGACAGAATACAAATTCACCATATACAGAAAACCAACGTTCTCACTTTCATACATTCACTACTTTAGCTATCACGACAGTACTATCAAGATAATGGTGTAGCTAGTAACTTGTTCTTAAGAGCCTTACGAATTTGTTCCCCAGAATTCCTGGAAAAAGAATTTGAACTAATTCGCAAGCAACTTTCGTCTTTAAAATATCCTGACCATATAATTGAGAAAGCAATTCACAAAGCAAACGTAATTTTCTACCGACCCCCTAAAGACAAGACCAGAGATACACCCAACAATAAAATAATAATTCCCCACCTGGACACGATTAAGAGAATAACCAATCCCTTCGGAAAATCGAACCCTTTTGTATTTACTTACCCAAACACCTTAGCCAAATCCCTGATTAACGTCCAACAAAAGGCATCTCCAAAGGACTCTGGGGTATACGAAATCCCATGCCAGGACTGTGACCAATCTTACATCGGATTTTACAGGTAAATCCCTTCCCCAGAGATTAATACAACACAAACGGTCAGTTAGGTATGGACAACAGAACTCTGCTATTTCAACCATATAAATGAACATAACCATAGAATAAACTGGAATTTTGTCACGTGTAATTTATAGCAGCAACTGCCGGTACAAGAGTCAAATGATGGAATCGGCCTTAATAAAAGAGAGGCAGGTAATGAACATCTCAAAGGAGCATGGATTTCGGACACGATCGACAACCTCTTCATTCAACCAACCCTTAAGAAGATTAAAGGAAGATTATCAGCGGGGGTGACTTAAATTGGCTTGTTTGTGGATGGACCTCTTGGTATAAATACCACCTTTTCTGTAAACTTTTCTCATTCATCTACCTGAAGAGGGAGACAGCAGTCTCTGAAATATAGTACTTTTTTCTCTTATATTTTGGTGTTTTTATGGGCTCCTTTTATTAGATGGAATTCTGTTGTTACAGAACATTGTTACCAGTCATATATATATATATATATATATATATATATATATATATATAAATAACTTGATCACGAAGTATATAAAACGTGATGCTATGTATAAATAAAGGTTTTTTTTTGCCACCAAGGAAAAAAATGAAAAAACGAGTTGGCCGAGTACTTTCGGTCCTATTCGGACCCAGTAAAGTGGGTCCGAATAGGACTGAAAGTACTCGGCAACTCGTTTTTTCATTTTTATCCTTCGTGGCAAAAAACCTATATATATATATATATCGAGCTACAATGTCCTTTAATATCTAATTCGCTCTACCTCGGGAATTAAAAATATATTTCAATATATGCTTAACCGAAGGGGAATTTTTTTTTTCTCGATAATAGATTTGCCTGGACCAGGGCGCGAACCTATGGATCCTTTCAAACCCAGGAACGTCAGTGAAGCTTTTCCTACTACACCACCCGCGAGAGGTTGTTAAAAGTTCATGTCGCTCTCACCCTCATATACCTTTCGCGCCGTAGGTAAATTAGTTGGTTTTGGAGACAACATCAACCCACCTCGACTCGGTAGTGTTTAGTGCTTTGACAGCACGTAGCCAATCTATAAGTCATATCACATTCCGTGATTCATATACATATATCGAGCTACAATGTCCTTTAATATCTAATTCGCTCTACCTCGGAATTAATATATTTCCATATATGCTTAAACCGAAGGGGAATTTTCTCGATAATAGATTTTGGCCTGGACCAGGGCGCGAAACCTTATGGATCCTTTCAAACCAGGAAACGTCAGTGAAGCTTTTCCTCCTACTACAACCACCGCGAGAGGTTAAAAGTTCATGTCGCCCTCCTCACCCTCATATACCTTTCGCGCGCAAGTAATTAGTGGTTTGAGACAACATCAACCCACCTCGACTCCGGTAGTGTTTGTAGTGCTTTTGACAGCACGTAGCCATCTATAAGTCATATCACATTTCCGTGATTCATATACATATATCGAGCTACAATGTCCTTTAATATCTAATCGCATCTACTCGGAATAATATATTTCCATATGCTTAACCGAAGGGAATTTTTTCCTCGATAATAGATTTGCCTGGACAGGGGGCGCGAACTATGGATCTTTTCAAACCCAGGAACGTCAGTGAAGCTTTTTCCTACTACACCACCGCGAGAGGTTAAAAGTTCATGTCTCCTCTCACCTCATATACCTTTCGCGCGCAGGTAATTAGTTGGTTGGAGACAACATCAACCCACCCCTCGACTCCGGTAGTGTTTGTAGTGCTTTTGACAGCACGTAGCCAATCTAAAGTCATATCACATTTCGTGATTCATATACATATATCGAGCTACAATGTCCTTTAATATCTAATTCGCTCTTTACCTCGGAATTAATATATCTCCATATATGCTTAACCGAAGGGGAATTTTTTTTCTCGATAATAGATTTGCTGGACCAGGGCGCGAACTATGGATCCTTTGTCAAAACCCAGGGAACGTCAGTGAAGCTTTTCCTACTACACCACCGCGAGAGGTTAAAAGTTCATGTCGCCTCTCACCCTCATATACCTTTCGCGCGCAGGTAAGTAGTTGGTTTGGAGACACTCAACCCACCTCGACTCGGTAGTGTTTGTAGTGCTTTTGACAGCACGTAGCCAATCTATAAGTCATATCACATTTCCGTGATTCATATACATAATCGAGCTACAATGTCCTTTAATATCTAATTCGCTCTACCTCGGAATTAATTATTTCCATATATGCTTAACCGAAGGGGAATTTTTCTCGATAATAGATTTGCCTGGACCAGGCGCGAACCTATGGATCCTTTCAACCCAGGAACGTCAGTGAAGCTTTTTTCCTACTACACCACCGCGAGAGGTTAAAAGTTCATGTCGCCTCTCACCCTTCATATACCTTCGCGCGCAGGTAATTAGTTGGTTTTGGAGACAACATCAACCCACCTCGACTCCGGTAGTGTTTGTAGTGTCTTTGACAGCACGTAGCCAATCTATAAGTCATATCACATTTCCGTGATTCATATACATATATCGAGCTACAATGTCCTTTTAATAATCTAATTCGCTCTACCTCGGAATTAAGTATTCCATATTTGCTTAAACCGAAGGGGAATTTTTTCTCGATAATAAGATTTGCCTGGACCAGGGCGCGAACCTAGGATCCTTTCAAACCCAGGAACGTCAGTGAAGCTTTTCCTACTACACCACCCGCGAGAGGTTTAAAATTAAAAAGGTTCATGTCGCCCTCTCACTCATATACCTTTCGCCAGCGCAAGTAATTAGTTGAAGTTTGGGGGGAGACACATCAAACCCACCTCGACTCCGGTATTGTTTTGTAGTGCTTTTGACAGCACGTAGCCAATCATAAGTCATATCACATTTCCGTGATTCATATAACATATATCGAGCTACAATGTCCTTTAATATCTAATTCGCTCCTACCTCGGAATTAATATATTTCCAATATATGCTTAAACCGAAGGGGGAATTTTTTCTCGATAATAGATTTGCCTGACCAAGGGCGCGAACCTATGGATCCTTTCAAACCCAGGAAAAGTCAGTGAAGCTTTTTCTACTACACCACCGGACGAGGTTAAAAGTTCAGTCGCCTCTCACCCTCATATACCTTTTCGCGCGCAGGTAATTAGTGGTTTGGGTTTGGAGGACAAACATCAACCCACCTCGACTCCGGTAGTGTTTGTAGTGCTTTTGACAGCACGTAGCCAATCTATAAGTCATATCACATTTCCGTGATTCATATACATATATCGAGCTACAATGTCCTTTAATATCTAATTCGCTCTACCTTGGAATTAATATATTTCCATATGTGCTTAACCGAAGGGGAATTTTTTCTCGATAATAGATTTGCCTGGACCAGGGCGCGAACCTATGGATCCTTTCAAACCCAGGAACGTCAGTGAAGCTTTTCCTACTACACCACCGCGAGAGGTTAAAAGTTCATGTCGCCTCTCACCCTCATATACCTTTCGCGCGCAAGTAATTAGTTGGTTTGGAGACAACATCAACCCACCTCGACTCCGGTAGTGTTTGTAGTGCTTTTGACAGCACGTAGCCAATCTATAAGTCATATCACATTTCCGTGATTCATATACATATATCGAGCTACAATGTCCTTTAATATCTAATTCGCTCTACCTCGGAATTAATATATTTCCATATATGCTTAACCGAAGGGGAATTTTTTCTCGATAATAGATTTGCCTGGACCAGGGCGCGAACCTATGGATCCTTTCAAACCCAGGAACGTCAGTGAAGCTTTTCCTACTACACCACGCGAGAGGTTAAAAGTCATGTCGCCTCTCACCCTCATATACCTTTCGCGCGCAGGTAATAGTTGGTTTGGAGACAACATCAACCCACTCGACTCCGGTAGTGTTTGTAGTGCTTTTGACAGCACGTAGCCAATCTATAAGTCATATCACATTTCCGTGATTCATATACAAATATCGAGCTACAATGTCCTTTAATATCTAATTCGCTCTACCTCGGAATTAATATATTTCCATATATGCTTAACCGAAGGGGAATTTTTTCTCGATAATAGATTTGCCTGGACCAGGGCGCGAACCTATGGATCCTTTCAAACCCAGGAACGTCAGTGAAGCTTTTCCTACTACACCACCGCGAGAGGTTAAAAGATTGTTCATGTCGCCTCTTCACCCTCATATACCTTTCGCGCGCAGGTAATTAGTTGGTTTGGAGACAACATCAACCCACCTCGACTCCGGTAGTGTTTGTAGTGCTTTTGACAGCACGTAGCCAATCTATAAGTCATATCACATTTCCGTGATTCATATACATATATCGAGCTACAATGTCCTTTAATATCTAATTCGCTCTACCTCGGAATTAATATATTTCCATATATGCTTAACCGAAGGGGAATTTTTCTCGATAATAGATTTGCCATGGACCAGGGCGGCGAAACCTATGGATGCCTTTCCAAACCCAGGAACGTCAGTTGAAGCTTTTGTTTACCTACTCCCCCACCGCGAGAGGTTAAAAGTTTCATGTCGCCTCTCACCCTCATATACCTTTCGCGCCGCAGGTAATTAGTTGGTTTGGAGACAAACATCAACCCACCTCGACTCCGGTAGTGTTTGTAAGTGCTTTTGGGACAGCACGTAAGCCAATCTAAATAAGTCATATCACATTTCCGTGCTTCAATATACAATATATCGAGCTACAATGTCCTTTGTAATATCTAATTCGCTTACCTACCCGGAAATTAAAGATATTTCCTATATAGCTTAACCGAAGGGGAATTTTTTCTCGATAAATAGATTTGCCTGGACCAGGCGCGAAACCTATGGATCCTTCAAACCCAGGAAACGTCCAGTTGAAGCCTTTTCCTACTACACCACCGCGAGATGGTTAAAAGTTCATGTCGCCTCTCACCCTCAATACCTTTCAGTTTCGGCCGCAGGTAATTAGTTGGTTTGGAGACAACATCAACCCACCTTCGACTCCGGTAGGTTGTTAGTGTTCTTTTCGACAGCACGTAGACCAATCTATAAGTTCATTATTCACATTTCCGTGGATTCAATATACAGTATATGAGCCTACAATGTCCTTTAATAATTCTAATTCGCTCTACCTCGGAATTGTAATATAATTTCCATATATGCTTAACCGAAGGGGAATTTTTTTCTCGATAATAGATTTGCCTGGACCAAGGGCGCGAACCTATGGTATCCTTTCAAACCCCAGGAACGTCCAGTGAAGCTTTTCCTACTACACACCGCGAGAGGTTAAAGTTCATGTCGCCTCTCACCCTCATATAACTTTCGCGCGCAGGTATTAGTTGTTTTGGGAGACAACATCACCCACCTCGACTCCGGTAGTGTTTTGTAGTGCTTTTGATAGCACGTAGCCAATCTAAATAAGTCATATCACATTTCCGTGATTCATATACATATGTATATGAATCACGGAAATGTGATATGACTTATAGATTGGCTACGTGCTGTCAAAAGCACTACAAACACTACCGGAGTCGAGGTGGGTTGATGTTGTCTCCAAACCAACTAATTACCTGCGCGCGAAAGGTATGAGGGTGAGAGGCGACATGAACTTTTAACCTCTCGCGGTGGTAGTAGAAAAAGCTTCACTGACGTTCCTGGGTTTGAAAGGATCCATAGGTTCGCGCCCTGGTCCATGGCAAATCTCTTATCGAGAAAAAATTCCCCTTCGGCTTCGGTTAAGGCATCTATGGAAATATATTAATTCCGAGGTAGAGCGAATTAGATATTAAAGACATTGTTTTTCCTAGCTCGATATATGTATATGAATCACGGAAATGTGATATGACTTATAGATTGGCTACGTGCTGTCAAAAAGCACTACAAACACTACCGGAGTCGAGGTGGGTTGATGTTGTCTCCAAACCAACTAATTACCTGCGCGCGAAAGGTATATGAGGGTGAGAGGCGACATGAACTTTTAACCTCTCGCGGTGGTGTAGTAGGAAAAGCTTCACTGACGTTCCTGGGTTTGAAAGGATCCATAGGTTCGCGCCCTGGTCCAGGCAAATCTATTATCGAGAAAAAATTCCCCTTCGGTTAAGCATATATGGAAATATATTAATTCCGAGGTAGAGCGAATTAGATATTAAAGGACATTGTAGCTCGATATATGTATATGAATCACGGAAATGTGATATGACTTATAGATTGGCTACGTGCTGTCAAAAGCACTACAAACACTACCGGAGTCGAGGTGGGTTGATGTTGTCTCCAACCAACTACCTTTCCTGCGCGCGAAAGGTATAAGAGGGTGAGAGGCGAATGATGACTTTTTAAGCCTCTCGCGGTGGTGTAGTAGGAAAAGCTTCACTGAACGTTCCTGGGTTTGAAAGGATCCATAGGTTCGCGCCCTGGTCCAGGCAAATCTATTATCGAGAAAAAATTCCCCTTCGGTTAAGCATATATGGAAATATATTAATTCCGAGGTAGAGCGAATTAGATATTAAAGGACATTGTAGCTCGATATATGTATATGAATCACGGAAATGTGATATGACTTATATATATATATATATATATATATATATATATATATATATATATATATATATATATGTATATATATATAAATAAAGTATAAGAAAATTTCAAAAAATTTAAAAATCAAAAAAGACAAAAAACAAAAATTTTAATTTTAAGTTTTTTGTAAAGTTAACTGTTACAGTTTTGTTAATGTGTTTCGTAAAGTTTAGTTCATGTTTTCCTGACATTTTTTTATGTTTTTCGTAAAGTTAAGTGTACATATCTGCCGTTTGTCCTCCTCCTTTGTCGCCACTTTCGGAGATAGCCTCACTCGAAAGGTAAGCTTCCACATTTTACCACATACGTACGTATGTACGTACATTATTTCTTGTATACCATGTACACTAATACACTTTATTTACGGGTACTATGTAGTACATATTAGCAGTACGTATTAAGTTAGGTATTGAATGGTCCAAATTGTTGTAGTATTTCATTGTTTATAGGTCAATTTAGCTTTATTATGAAATTTACTGTTGTGTTTTTGGAGGGCTTGGAACGGAGTAGCCATCATACGAAAAACTCATGATACGAAGGCCGCCTCGGAACGGATTAATTTCGTATCTCGAGGTACCACTACTTAAAATTTGTCATTTTGCTTTGTTTGATCTTTTAATTGCCACTGATATATTGCCTCTCAATATTCTACACTACAAAGTGTCTGCCAACAGAAGGACTTTACTACAGCCAGCATTAAAGAACTGCAGGAAT